>NC_091454.1:134737969-135039011 GCF_027789765.1 Dendropsophus ebraccatus
CAATACCGTCATACTGAGACTGGATAACACCACTATACCAGACCTGACCAATACCTCCATACTGTGACTGGATAACACTGCCATACCAGACCTGACCAATACCGCCATACTGTGACTGGATAACACTGCCATACCAGACCTGACCAATACCGCCATACTGTGACTGGATAACACTGCCATACCAGACCTGACCAATACCGCCATACTGTGACTGGATAACACTGCCATATCAGACCTGACCAATACTGCCATACTGTGACTGGATAACACTGCCATACCAGACCTGACCAATACCGCCACACTATGACTGGATAACACCGCCATACCACACCTGACCAATACCTCCATACTGTGACTGGATAACACTGCCATACCAGACCTGACCAATACCGCCATACTGTGACTGGATAACACTGCCATACCAGACCTGACCAATACCGCCACACTGTGACTGGATAACACCACCATACCACACCTGACCAATACCGCCACACTGTGACTGGTTAACACTGCCATATCAGACCTGACCAATACTGGAATACTGTGACTGGATAACACTGCCATACCAGACCTGACCAATACCGCCACACTTTGACTGGATAACACCGCCATACCACACCTGACCAATACCTCCATACTGTGACTGGATAACACTGCCATACCAGACCTGACCAATACCACCATACTGTGACTGGATAACACTGCCATACCATAACACACCTGACCAATACCACCATACTGTGACTGGATAACACCGCCATACCACACCTGACCAATACCACCATACTGTGACTGGATAACACTGCCACACCAGACCTGACCAATACCCCCATACTGTGACTGGATAACACCGTCACACCAGACCTGAGCAATACCGCCATACTGTGACTGGATAACACTGCCATATTAGACCTGACTAATACTACCATACCCCCCTTCGAAAAGACACTAGATTATCTGGCAAGTCTGAACAGGAGGTGGAAGACTAGAAAAATAAATGGTGCTGCCCACATGCAAGGTGCTGCTTTAGGCATACCATGAGTGCTTAATGGTAAATACGACCCTGCAGGTATACAGGACCCCAAAACTACACACTACAGGTGCACGGGACCTCCACCACCTATATACTACAAGTATACAGGACCCCAAACTATACACTACAGGTATACAGGACCTCCACCGACTATATACTACAGGTATACAGGACCCCAAACTATACACTACAGGTATACAGGAACTCCACCAAGTATATACTACAGGTATACAGCACCCCCACCAACTCTATACTACAGGTATGCAGGACCCAAAACTATACACTACAGGTATACAGGAACTCCACCAACTATATACTACAGGTATACATGACCCCAAAACTATACACTACAGGTATACAGGACCTCCACCAACTATATACTACAGGGATACAGGACCCTCAAACTATACACTACAGGTATACAGAACCCCCAAACTATACACTACAGGTATACAAGATCTCCACCAACTCTATACTACAGGTATACAGCATCTCCACCAACTCTATACTACAAATATACAGGACCCCAAACTATACACGAGTATACAGGACCTCAACCAACTATATACTACAGGTATACAGCACCTCCACCAACTTTATACTAAAGCTATACAGGACCCCCAAACTTTACATTACAAGTATACAAGACCTCTACCAACTATAAACAACAGGTACACAGGACCCCCAAACTATATACTACAGGTATACAGGACCCCAGAACTATATGCTACAGGTATACAAGACCTCCACCAACTATACACTACAGGTATCCAGGACCCTCAAACTATAAACTACAGGTATAGAAGTCCTCCACCAACTATACATTACAGGTATACAGCACCTTCACCAACTATATATTACAGGTATACAGGACCCCCAACTATACAGTACAGGTATACAGGACCTCTACCAGCTATACACTGCAGATATACAGTACTTCCCAAACTATACAGTACAGGTATACAGTCCCCCCCCCCCCCCCCCAATTATACACTACTGGTATACAGGACCTCCCTCAACTATACACTACAGGTATACAACCCCCCCCCCCCCAACTAAACACTACAGGTATACAGGACCCCCTCAACTATACACTACAGGTATACAGCCCCCTCAACTACACACTACAGGTATACAGGACCCCCTCAACTATACACTACAGGTATACAGTCCCCCACCCCAACTATACACTACAGGTACTGTATACAGGACGGATGTTTGAAGTTTTTAGTTTATTTCTAATGTGCATAAGCTACAATTTACATAACCAGTGCAGAACTGCCGGGTATATAGGGGCATATAGGGCTACTGGCGATTTTCCCTTAAAAAAAAACAAGGACATAGACATAGATTAGAATAAATCTAATTAACACACTGACACTTTATACCCGGGCAGCGCCGGGTACATTTTCTAGTATATATATATATATATATATATATATATATATATACCAATAGCATCGCTTGCTTGAGGAAGGGGGGGCCCAAGTTGACCTCTTGCACCAGGGCCCAAGAGACATTAGCTACGCCCCTGCCTGTAGGTAAGTGTCCCTCGCTATGGCTGTGCGGTTGTAGGTCAGTGTCTCCCCCGCAATGGCTGTGTGGCTGTAGGTCAGTGTCTCCCCCGCTATGGCTGTGTGGCTGTAGGTCAGTGTCTCCCCCGCTATGGCTGTGCGGCTGTAGGTCAGTGTCTCCCCCGCTATGGCTGAGCGGCTGTAAGTCAGTGTCTCCCCCGCTATAGCTGTGTGGCTGTAAGTCAGTGTCTCCCCCGCTATGGCTGTAGGTCAGTGTCTCCCCCGCTATGGCTGTGCGGCTGTAGGTCAGTGTCTCCCCCGCTATGGCTGTGCGGCTGTAGGTCAGTGTCTCCCCCGCTATGGCTGTGCGGCTGTAGGTCAGTGCCTCCCCCGCTATGGCTGTGCGGCTGTAGGTCAGTGCCTCCCCCGCTATGGCTGTGCGGCTGTAGGCCAGTGTCTCCCCCGCTATGGCTATGCGGCTGTAAGTCAGTGTATCCCCCGCTATGGCTGTGCGGCTGTAGGTCAGTGTCTCCCCCGCTATGGCTGTGCGGCTGTAGGTCAATGTCTCCCCCGCTATGGCTGTGCGGCTGTAGGTCAGTGTCTCCCTCGCTATGGCTGTGCGGCTGTAGGTCAGTGTCTCCCCCGCTATGGCTGTGCGGCTGTAGGTCAGTGTCTCCCCCGCTATGGCTGTGCGGCTGTAGGCCAGTGTCTCCCCCGCTATGGCTGTGCGGCTGTAGGTCAGTGTCTCCCCCGCTATGGCTGTGCGGCTGTAGGTCAGTGTCTCCCCCGCTATGGCTGTGCGGCTGTAGGTCAGTGTCTCCCCCGCTATAGCTGTGTGGCTGTAGGTCAGTGTCTCCCCCGCTATGGCTGTGAGGCTGTAGGTCAGTGTCTTCCCCGCTATGGCTGTGCGGCTGTAGGCCAGTGTCTTCCCCGCTATGGCTGTGCGGCTGTAGGCCAGTGTCTCCCCCGCTATGGCTGTGCGGCTGTAAGCCAGTGTCTCCCCCGCTATGGCTGTGCGGCTGTAAGCCAGTGTCTCCCCCGCTATGGCTGTGCGGCTGTAGGCCAGTGTCTCCCCCGCTATGGCTGTGCGGCTGTTCCCTCAGGGAACGCTGGTGCTGTCGTTTATCAGCTCCCTTCTCCACACGGTTCACATTCACAGAACAGCTAAGCGGAGCTCACTACACAGAAAGGAACCGGAGGAGATAAAGTCACATGACCGCTCAGAGGGCACGTGACCCTCCCGGTAACCAATCACCACGGCCGGTAGCTGGTGTGGCTGCCGGGGCGTGGTTTCCATGTGAGGGGCAGGCGCAGGCTCAGTGTAGTGTGCTGCGGGGGAGACTTATCACCGGTACCGGGAACCAGTGGATCAGCACCGGAAATGATTAAGAAATTTGATAAGAAGGACGAGGAGGCGGGTAAGGCCTTTGTGCTTGTGTGGGACACCTGCAGTATGGCGGCTCCGCTCTTTGCAGGCCTCAAGGCTGCGGACTTTCCTGAAACCGGAATCCGCAGGAAGTGATGTTACAGAGGTGGACGTGTCATCCATGTATGTGATGTGCTCCCTAAGACATCTGACCCTCCTCCCTCAGACATCTGACCCTCCTCCCAGCTTGGGAGGACGGTGGAGAAGTAATAGTATTGTAGATGTATGACATATGGCACAGCTGCCTGCAGCTCTCGCCCCGGCTTACACGGAGTATCGGCTCTCGCCCCGGCTTACATGGCGTATCGGCACTCGCCCCGGCTTACGCTGCGTATCAGTCGGCTCTCGCCCCGACTTACGCTACGTATCGGCTCTCGCCCCGGCTTACGCTGCATATCAGTCGGCTCTCGCCCCGGCTTACACGGAGTATCGGCTCTCGCCCCGGCTTCCATGGCGTATCGGCGCTCGCCCCGGCTTACATGGCGTATCGGCGCTCGCCCCGGCTTACATGGTGTATCAGCTCTCGCCCCGGCTTACATGGTGTATCGGCTCTCGCCCCGGCTTACATGGTGTATCAGCTCTCGCCCCGGCTTACATGGTGTATCGGCTCTCGCCCCGGCTTACATGGTGTATCGGCTCTCTCCCCGGCTTACATGGTGTATCGGCGCTCGCCCCGGCTTACATGGTGTATCGGCGCTCGCCCCGGCTTACATGGTGTATCGGCTCTCGCCCCGGCTTACATGGTGTATCGGCTCTCGCCCCGGCTTACATGGTGTATCGGCTCTCGCCCCGGCTTACATGGCGTATCGGCGCTCGCCCCGGCTTACGCTGCATATCAGTCGGCGCTCGCCCCGGCTTACGCTGCATATCAGTCGGCGCTCGCCCCGGCTTACGCTGCATATCAGTCGGCTCTCGCCCCGGCTTACGCTGCATATCAGTCGGCTCTCGCCCCGGCTTACGCTGCGTATCGGCTCTCGCCCCGGCTTACGCTGCGTATCGGCTCTCGCCCCGGCTTACATGGTGTATCGGCTCTCGCCCCGGCTTACATGGTGTATCGGCTCTCGCCCCGGCTTACATGGTGTATCGGCTCTCGCCCCGGCTTACATGGTGTATCGGCTCTCGCCCCGGCTTACATGGTGTATCGGCTCTCGCCCCGGCTTACATGGTGTATCGGCGCTCGCCCCGGCTTACATGGTGTATCGGCTCTCGCCCCGGCTTACATGGTGTATCGGCTCTCGCCCCGGCTTACATGGTGTATCGGCTCTCGCCCCGGCTTACATGGTGTATCGGCTCTCGCCCCGGCTTACATGGCGTATCGGCGCTCGCCCCGGCTTACGCTGCATATCAGTCGGCGCTCGCCCCGGCTTACGCTGCATATCAGTCGGCTCTCGCCCCGGCTTATGCTGCATATCAGTCGGCTCTCGCCCCGGCTTACGCTGCGTATCGGCTCTCGCCCCGGCTTACGCTGCGTATCGGCTCTCGCCCCGGCTTACGCTGCGTATCTGCTCTAGCCCCGGCTTACGCTGCGTATCGGCTCTCGCCCCGGCTTACGCTGCGTATCGGCTCTCGCCCCGGCTTACGCTGCGTATCGGCTCTCGCCCCGGCTTACGCTGCGTATCGGCTCTCGCCCCGGCTTACGCTGCGTATCGGCTCTCGCCCCGGCTTACGCTGCGTATCGGCTCTCGCCCCGGCTTACGCTGTGTATCGGTCGGCTCTCGCCCCGGCTTCGGCTTACGCTGTGCAGCCATAGAGCACATCATTACACACTGTACACAGCCAGGGCTGTTCTACTAATGCTTAGTGATGAAGTATAGCTGAGATGTATCAGCCCTTTAAAGGGAACCTGTCACCCCCCGTGACGGAGTGAAGTCCACCCGACCCTCCGCTAGAGCCCGGATACTTACCCCATCTCTCCAAGTCCTGCTCCTGGAGCCGGTCCTGGGACGGAGATATCCCTGTCTGAAGCCCAGGGCGGGCACTGCGGAGATGAGTCCGACGCCCATAGAGAATAACGGCTCCATTCATTCTCTATGGGCGTCAGACTCATCTCAGCAGCACGCGCACCGGGCTTCAGACGGGGATATCTCTGTCCCAGGACCGGCTCCAGGAACGGGACTTGGAGAGATGGGGTAAGTATCCGGGGCTCTAGCGGGGGGTCGGGTGGCCTTCACTCTGGCACGGGGGGTGACAGGTTCCCTTTAAGGGAATCTGTCAGCACTTGGACCTCTTAGTGTTATGTAGGTGACGGCACCCTGTCAGTCATGGTACCTGTGCACTGTGCAGTCCTTGTCATAGGCTCCATTCATACGTACAGGATCTGCAGCAGATTTGGTGCTGTGCCATGTAAGGGCCTTTTACACAGGGTGATTATCGACCAGGAGCGTTGCAAGAAGCCCTCCTTCAGCCGATAATCTGCATGTGTAAAAGGGACAGCGATCAGTGATCCTCGGATGATCATCTGTTTAAAGCTATTTTCCTTGGCCACACATCTTCCTGTGTAAACAGGGCATGTGAGGCCAATGACCATAGAGGAAAGCTGACAGCACAGATATCGATATAACCGTGCTGTTTCCATACACCAGGCGTGTCCAAAGTCCTTTTACGGCCCCCCCCAGGTATCCAGCAGCAGCAGATACCTTGCGGCTTTGCCGCTGCCGCTCTCGTCGCCACGCCACTCTAGTGCACGGAAAAGGAAAGCCGAAATCTCGCGATGTCCGAGATTTCGGCTTTCCTTTTTTGTGCACTAGAGTACTGAGTACTGACATCTCGGACATCGCGAGATTTCGGCTTTCCGAGATTTCAGTACTGAGTACTGACGGTGATTCGGCCAGCTGGAGATCTCGCACGTCATGAGTTCTAGGGCTGGAGATTCTTACAACTCCTCAGAGGTCAAGGAGGCTGATGACCTCAGCTTAGTTATATATAACTTATATAAATAATATATATTAAAAGTTCCAACGCCACCCTACTCTTCCAGAAGGGTTAGACCAGCAGGGTCCTCGAACAAAAAATTTCTGCAGCCATACATAGGTAGTGGTAGTCTCTGAAGAGGAGTTGGTTACTGTAGGCAAGGAAAAGCAGGGCTATACACTCACGATACATAAAGGGAGCATATAGGAATCTGTGGTAGCAAGCTGTCATACCCTTCATTAACCCCTGACTGCCTTTCACTGTGCTATAATTCCATTATCTGATGTGCGACTATTTCACAGCTTGCTATTATCTGCCTGTGTTATAAAGCATGTAGCATGTAAAATGGTCGGCCCTCGCACATGTTCACTTCATCAAATTTGGCACTCTTTGAAAAAAAAGTTTGGACATGCCTGCCATACACAGAGCAGTATATACTTACCGCTGCTGTGATCCGGCATCCTAGTCTCCGGCTCTCCTGTCCAGCTGGTGTGTCTTTAGGCCCTGCCTCCTGCAGAATGATTGACAGTTGGAGGAGGCGGGGCCTGAAGACAGCAGCTGGACAGGAGAGTCTGAGCAAGAGCAAAAACTAAAAAGAGAAAGAAGATACAGCTCACCAGTCCTTCAGAGACAACAGCAACAGATTGAGTGCAGAGACGGGTGCTCGAACTCCTGGGCGTTGGCCAGACGCCGTGAGCTAGACTTCAGCAAGAAGAGAGGGGGGATTTGGAAGTCGGCACTCCAGGACGTAGTAGATTAAAATATAACTTTTATTCGTGCATTTAAAATCCCATGGAGGGCACAACAGGACCTACGCGTTTCGCTCTACTGCGCTTAATCATGGACCAGGATGTCAACAGCGTTAAGTATACACTGCTCTGCCATATGGAAACTGACTGGACAGTTATATGTATATCTGTGCTGTCAGTTTCCATGGCTGCACGAATGATACATAGATCAGTAAGTGTATATTGGTGATTTGTATAATTTTTGAGGGGCAATACAATACTGTAATAAAAATTTTCATCGGACTTCTCACTTAATGTAATGAAGAGTCAAAGAAGAGTTGTGGCCACTTTAGGTCTCATCGCTGGTTCCTCCTCCCTCTTCTAGTTGAATAATAATTCCGGTTTGGCCTCCAGCATGCACTGGATTTGAGCATGCGCCGCTGATGTAAAGGGCCACACACATCCTGCATCCTAAATATGCAGGCGCTGTACCCGGGAAGAGTGGCTCACTGTGCCAAGCAGTTGGAAATTAATTCCTTTAGTTGGGGAATGCAGGCGTGCCACTCTTTCCAGGTACGGCAAATGCACAGATTTTGAAAATGGCACAAATGCTGGAGGTCAAACTGGAATTATTACTTATATACAAGAGGGAGGAGGAACCAGCAATGAGATGTGCCAGAGCACGGTTCAGTCACAGAGCCGCAAATCCTCTGACACTTTTTTACAGTTAAAAAAAAAAGGATTGTGCAGTTTCTGCTCCATAGCCATTGAAACACGGGTATCATGTCTCCTAAGATGCTGTCACCTGCATAACAATGTCAGCAACTTGAGTCGGGGTTGAGTGCTGGCAAAGTCCCTTAAAGGGCTTAAAAAGGTTGTCCACCCAGAACAACCTATCCACAGACAGACACTATGCAGACAGATCATGCGAGGTTATTCCATGTGGTAGATTTAAGTTTATTTTGTTTATTTTTTTTTCAGGAAGTGGCTCCAATCCCTTCCAGCATTTAGAGAAGAGTGCTGTTCTTCAAGAGGTAAGTCTGTTAAAATTGCTTGCTCTAGCCTTATCACACTGGTATGGCAGAAATAGATCTATATATCTATCCCTGTGCCCTATCAGTACCCTACCCTATTAGCCAGGACTGCAGGCCTCTGCCAAGAGCTCCTGCTGTGTAGAGAACTGCCATGACTGTGACGTACATACGTAACATTGATCTAGTGGGCACCGTGTAACCCTGCAACCATGTTTACATGCATGCAGCTTCCCCTAGTGTAATAGCTGCTCAGTGACGTCTCAGCAACCAGTCCCCTGCAATAGATTTGCTGTTGTAGAACTGCCGCAGAAATGAATCCCCCCAAATTTCCTGGACCACAACAGTAGGATCTTGGCTGTACAGTGACCTCTTAAGTGTTGTCATTTTCACAGAAAATGTTTGTGTGTCTGCAGGCCCGTTTATTCAACGAAACGCCGATCAACCCAAGACGATGTCTCCATATTTTAACCAAGATTTTGTACCTATTAAACCAGGTAAGCTGAAATGAGTGAGTATGTACCGAAGCAAACCAGTGAGGCCAGCGAAGCAAGCGCACCTCGGTGAGGCAGTGATCTCACCTTGGGGTTCCTGGATCTACCTGCTGGATTTGTGGTGACAATTGGGTCCCAGTTGCAGCAGCTTATGTCACATCGTTCCCCACAGGTGATGCACCAATCTTTGTCGTGTTGCCACTAAAAAAGTGAATCCTAAAGTGTCACTGTCGTTTAAATTTTTTTTTTCCAGACATCAATAGTCCAGGCGAGAAACTTTGTAATTGGGTTTATTATGCAAATATGGCATTATCTACATTCAAAAATACTTTTCCCAGGTTCCCGCCTCTCTCCTCTCTCTCATTCACTGCTCATTATCAGGAAATCTGGACTCTTTTACATCAGTCGGGCCCTGTCTGTTCTATGGAAGGGGGGAGGAAGGAGGGAGATAAGTCGGCAGCAGAGAACAAAAGATTACACAGTGGGACCTGTATGAAAGCGGTATTCAGAGGTCAGAGAGGTCAGTGCTGACTTCAGAAGAGATAGTCCGTTGATGTAGCTGTAAATTAACTTTGTTGTCCTGTTTTGGTGCCTCATCTCCCTCACCCCTCTCCATAGAGAACAATGAAGACGGCGGAGAGCTTCAAACTGCTTTTTCATGATAAAAATGCATTTTTCGCCTAATAAACCCATTACAAAGTTTCTTAAAATCACCCACACTATTGATTTCTGCAAAAAAAATTTAAACAACAGTGACAGTTTAAGGATTTTTAGTATGAAATGATTTATAGGATAACCTTTTTCATTAAAAGATCCTATCCGTGGATTTGGAAAAGATTTCTTGCTTTTTTTCTGACTGACCCAGTAGAGGGTTTGTCTTAAAGCGACTCTGTACCCACAATCTGTCCCCCCCAAACCACTTGTACCTTCGGATAGCTGCTTTTAATCCAAGATCTGTCCTGGGGTCCGTTCGGCAGGGGATGCAGTTATTGTCATAAATAATTAATTTTAAAATTGCAGCCCCGTGCCCTACGGGCGTATCTGTCCCCTATCTTTGCACCACCCCTCCGTCCCTCCTCCCCACCCTCTTCATCGTTAGGAATGCCACTGAAACATTTACTTCTGTTTGAACATTGCACAGGTGTCTTAATGAACCTGCCCATGTGCTGTAGTAACACAGGTGGGGAATAAGAAGCAATCTGCCTGCGGCATTCCTAATAATGAGGAGGGTGGGGAGGAGGGACGGAGGGGTGGTGCAAAGTTAGGGCACAGATACGCCCGTAGGGCACGGAGCTGCAATTTTAAAAGTAATGTTTTATGACAATAGCTGCATCACCTGCCGAACGGACCGCAGGACAGATCTTGGATTAAAAGCAGCTATCTGAAGGTACAAGTGGTTTGGGGGGGTCAGATTGTGGGTACAGAGTCACTTTAAAATAAAAGACTTTCTCAGTCTGTCACTTGACTGTGTGTAAGAAACATAATTTCCTTCCTAACTAGTTACAAATCTTCCCTATATGGACACCAGGGAGCTCAGAATGTCTAAACTCTGTGCCCTCATGTTGTCAGCACTGTACAGATGCATGTTTCAGCTCCTCTTAAATAATTCAAGGTCTTTGTCAAATGCTTTATTTTGTGTTTTTCCTAGGGTGAACATTTTGGAACAATGGAAGCCACTGAAGCATTTTTCGCTATGACCAGATTGTTTCAGTCTAATGATGTAAGTGGGTCAGAAGCTTTCTGGGAGACGATAGTTTGGGCGTCATATTAAACTGTATTCTCCTCAGGGATAGGATTGCACTATTTATGTCTTTGTTGTATCTGCACCAGTTTCTGGTTGAAGTGTCACTGGCTCTTTAAAAAACTTTAGACATGTCACTCACATATGTCAGGAGTTTGAGTCTGGCTGTCCAGACTCCTACTGATAGAGTCAGGAGAAGCATGTGGCTAAGCGCTTCTCTCCCTGGCTTGCTGTAGGGCCTATTACACCAACAGATATCTGACAGATTTTTGCAGTCAAAGCCAGGAACGGTCTCTAAACAGAGAACAGGTCGTAAAGGAAAGACTGGATTTCTCCTTTTTATTCAAATCCATTCCTGGCTTTGGCTGTAAAAATCTGTCAGATAATCTGTTGTTGTAATAGGGCCCTTATTCTCATGCTCCGTAGATCAAAGATGCTGCGGGCCATTATCGGGAACTCCTGGCATCATGTATCAATATGACACCAGGAAAGCTGAACGTTCTTAAATCTCCGTGGCATCGACTTCACTGATACAGCCGCGTGGCGGAGTGACAGACCACACCTTACTTACTGCCTTACTATTTCTGTGCTGCTAAGGGAGAACACAGCTCCTGTGCAGGATTTTTTTAACACAGGCCATGTGACGTACCAGGCAAATACGTCACAACGGGAGCAAGATTGTAAACCATGGACTGAGGCAGGACAGGGGAGAAGGGCATAAAGTCTACAAAGCCCAAATAAAGACACTGAGGCCACTTTACTAGCAAGTCGATCCTGCATAAAGCGGGGCTTGTCAGTATCGCCTAAAACTACCAGTAAGCAATGTTATGAAAGTGTGAACTGAGTCCAGTTAGCAGATTTGTGGGGAGTTTCTCGCGAGTAAGTTCCATAAAAAGCTATGTAGTTTGGGCCAATATAAGCATATTATACCACTCTGGTTATGACTTTGGTATGTCACTGTTGAGCATTTTCCTTGAATATAACTGATGTTTCTGGATTTTATTTCTTTTTGTAATACTATAGCAAACATTGAGGCGAATGTGTTACCTCACTATCAAGGAAATGGCCAATATATCTGAAGATGTCATTATTGTCACAAGCAGGTAAACAGGAGGTGTATTCTGTTTTTTTTCCTATAAATGTATAGCTTTTGAATTTCTGTGAAGTACTGGCAGAATTGTTGCGTATAGTTACCTACTAGTTTATCATATAATATGTTGTTGTATGTGAATATTCTTGACTCCCATGATGGCTCCAAATCAGTTTAAATCTTTACACTACAGTACTGACACAGCCGTGAGAAGATATAATATGATTAAGAGCTCACGGCTTCATAATGAATGATGATGCTGGGAGCTCTGCATTCTTTTCCGCAGCACAACATCCATATATATGGACCATGCACAGAACGTGTGAATGAGGCATTCACAGGTTCTGTGCATGGCCCCCTCAGAAAGTTAGAGAAATGTATGTACTAAAACTTACTGTTTGGGAAAAGAAAAAAAATAAAGAGCTTATAAAAAGCTTTATAGACTGCTCTTTATTGTGTCTTTAGTGTTTTCTTTTTCCAATTAGTAAGTTTTAGTACATACATTTCTCTTTTGACTTTCAAACTTTTCATTAGAAAAAGGTGTTTAGAAGAGCTAAGGCTGGTTTCACACACACACATGCACTTGTGTGTGCAGTTTTTGTTCTTTGGAAATCTATGGGCATGAGAACAAAATACACAACACAGTAGATATAAATTGTTTCAGTGTTCTTAAAAACAGAACATTCCCTTGGTACAGCTTTTTCACAGTTTTTTTTTCCATTAGACCTACTATAGGGCTATGCCACAAAACATAGTGAAATCCCATTCTAAATAGCCTGCAAGTTTTTTAAAAAAACGAGTTTGTGTTTTTTTTTTTTCAATGGTAGAAAATAACAGTGAGGGAACTCTAAAAGACAGTGTAGTATTTTATATGAAACATATTTGTTCTTCAGGTCAGGTCAGCAATGACATTTTATTTAACATTCTATTTATATGTCTAACGTCCTGAATAGATCAGAAACCTGTCATGTGTGTTTGAAATATCTAGGAATAAAATACACCGCAAAAATATGTATGGTAGATGGTATTGAATTAACCTTTACGTAATTAAATCTTAATAGCTTGACCAAGGATATGACTGGAAAAGAAGATGTTTACCGAGGACCTGCTATCCGAGCCCTCTGCCGGATTACTGACGTAAGTAGCCAGTAGGGCTAAGGTTGCTGCCATTGCCTTCTGAATAATTTAGTTCTTACAGAATTAGCTGTAGCTAAAACAAATGTGTTAAATGTGGATTCCAAAATTAGCTTTGCAGTGCGTGTGGTTTGAAATATATAAACCATGCTATCGATTTTTCTATTTTGCTATGGAATTTCATTGTATACTGCATATGTTGCTAGCGTATAATAACTGCATTGTTTAGGGCTGTCGTGTAGTTTATCAAATTTGTTTTATGATTCTATTATAATGACTATAATAAAGAGACAGTTATCTATCTAAAATGAGGGGGGGGAAAGATCACAGTTGCGCTACTGTGTTCTCCTAATATCAAATCAGTAGTCTGGATGGTAACTTGGTGTTTTGCTAATATCCCCATATCGGGCCATTTCATACACGGATCAGTTGTCTGATTAAAGACTTGGGCCTTGTGTAAACTGCCTAGAGCAACCAATCACAGCTCAGCTTACAGCTCTGATAAAATGAAAGCTGAGCAATGACTGGTTGCTGTGGGTAGTTTGCACCAGTGTATATTTTACACCAGCTTGATAAATCTCCCTCTTGATGATCTGCTCAGATAACATTAGTCCTACTAAGAAATATGACTCCTTTGTTTTTACAGGCTACCATGTTGCAAGCAATTGAAAGATACATGAAACAAGCAATTGTGGATAAAGTTCCTAGCGTTTCCAGTTCGGCATTGGTGTCCTCCTTGGTAAGTAAATGCAGCTTCTACTGTTTCTAAACCAATCTAAGTGTTTAAAAGATATAGGAGATTCGTAAAATGATTGGGTGTGAATCCTCAAGAAGTATTTAAGTTTATATTATCGGTTACTACATTTGGTCTAGTGAAAGCTTAGGGCCATGCCTTGGATTAGAATACATTTTAAAAGTACCCCAATGTATATACAGTAATGGAGCCCTGAAATGTGATGTAAACTGAACCTAAATGATCCTGCTCAGTAATAGCAATTTAGTGTAGTCCTGGTGTTCCTGATGTGTAACTTTTTCTTTTTTTCAGCATATGATGAAAATAAGTTATGATGTGGTGAAACGCTGGATTAATGAGGCTCAGGAGGCCGCTTCTAGTGACAACATCATGGTCCAGGTAATTTTTTTGTATGTTGCATATTTTCTCCCTACCAGGTATTTTAAGTAAATGTGGGAACATTACTGTATTTTACTTCTATAACTGTAGCATTAATCCATTGCATTGGTCCAGTGTATTTCATTACTTTTGATTGTTGATAAATAATGCATCTTTGTTTCTGACAGTATCACGCGCTAGGACTGCTCTATTACCTGAGAAAGAACGACCGTCTTGCTGTTGCCAAAATGATTAATAAGTTCACTAAATCTGGCCTGAAGTCTCCTTTTGCATACTGCATGTTGATAAGAATTGCCAGCCGTTTGCTGGAAGAGTCTGAAGAAGGGTGAGAGTAACAAAAAAAATTATTTCTTTATGTAGTGCAGTCTACACAGCAAATATATTTATCATTTACATTAATGGATTAGAGGAGCACACAGTATAGAAGTTCCCAATACTAGAAATCCACACCTGGGAACACCTTAATTTTTGTTTTTAAAGTATCAGCAGAAACTATACAAGCATATGGGAACATTATGGAAGTGTTACATGAAAGGTCTTGTCTCATCCCTGCAATGGGATGTACTTGGACCATCGGTATTTTCATTGTCATTAAAAGAATCACTTGTCAGAGACATGTCAAAGGTTTTGTTTTTTTTTTCTCATTGAAGTTTTTATTAAGGAATTTACATAATACAAAAGAACAAACAGTAGAGTAGAAAAGCATAGTCAAAACACTAAGGGCCACATGTATCATCCGGCGAACGGATGATTTTCGTCGGAAAGTGCCGATTTGCGTATTTTTTTATACGCAAATGGCCGATCTGCGAATAAAATATTTGCAAATCGGCACTTTCCGCCGAGTACGCCTGGGGGGCAGAAAGGGGGCGTGTAGTGGGCGTAATGGAGGGCGCGGACTCAGAGTCCGCGCGATTTACCATCCGTTCCACCCAAATGTACGCCGAAAACCTACTCCAGTCCTCAGCTGGCGTAGGTTTTCGGCGGTGCGCACCGGCGCGCACGGGATTTATGTAGAGGCAGTCCGCCTCTACATAAATCGCCGTAGCTGCGGGGGCATTTATAAGTCCGGGGTAAAAAACGCCGGACTTAATAAATGCCCCCCTAAGTCCGAAGAATAAGAGCAACAGGCAAATCGGATGCCTGGTAAGTGTGCAACTTGGAGAGTAAAAACAGATAAAGGTGCAGACAACTGCGACGGCATATGGTAATAACAATTGCAGTAAGCCGTCGGTCAACTAGCGAATAGGCTATATGCAGACAAGCAATCAATCATAAACTAACATTCGGCTAAATAAAGAAGAAGAAAAACCAATAAACAAATTCTGTTATCTTAGGCGGACAAGAGGGGAAGACATAGGGAAAAGCAGGGGGGGAGACGAAGGGAAAACAAATGAAAGTGATAAAAGAATAGTTACTTACATGCAATCCATATCTGGGTGGTGAATGATGAGCGGCACATAGGAAGCCCGGACGCCTCGGAACCACATCAATCACGGGTGGATCTCACCAGGAGGAGGGGGGGGGGGGAAGGAGAGGAGAAGGCTACCGATTACGGCTGTATCAGGCTGACTGTCCTGTAGCGAGGCGAGGCAAGGAAATCCAGCCAGGATTACCAGGTGGAAGTGTAGGATGAGGTCGCCGTGAGCGAGAGGAGGACCTCCATATGTTGAGTATGGGTAATCTCCTTAAACCATTGTTCCAGAGACGGGGCGTCTGCTGAATGCCAGTGTCTGGGGATTACGGTTTTGGCTGCTTGCAGCAGGTGGCGGGCGAGTGAACGTTTGTATTTCTGCTGGGCCATGGGAAACATAAACAGCAAAACAGACTCCGGGGTATTGGGAATGACAACACCCGTGATCTCAGAAATGAGGGACAAAACCGCCCTCCAAAATGGTTGAAGGTTGGGGCACCCCCACCAAATATGTACCATGGTTCCCGGCGCGCCGCTGCATCTCCAACACACATCTGGAACCGAAGGGAACCAGCTATGCAAGAGCACAGGGACCCTGTACCATCTCGATAAAATTTTGTAGCATGTCTCCTGCGCCTTCGTCGTGATAGACGTCTTGTGTTTGAGGAAGAAGCAGCGGGACCATTGTTCCGTGGTAAATTGCTTTCCGATTTCTCTTTCCCATTTCCCACAGAAAGGGGGGAGGTCCTCAGATCTGACAGAGAGTAGAATCCCATAGATAGTTGAGATGGCGTGTGTTGGAGGGGAGGAGGCCAGGCATAGGCGTTCAAAGTCCGTGAGGGGACGGGAGAGATGTTTACCCCTTGCGATGGTAGAATAGAAGTGGGTGAGTTGCATATAAGCAAACGGGGCTCTCGCGACTGTGGTATCAGCGGGGAGGATGGCAGAAAGAGGTTTGAGGGTGCCCTTGTCTAATACCTGAGTGAATCTCAAAGGATTACGCTTGGAAAATCCAAGGAAGAGGTCAGGGGAGGCCCCAGGAGGAAACTCCGGGTGGTCAGTTAAGGGCAGTAAAGGGCCTAGGGGGTCAATCAGGGAAGAGGTGGATCTACTCATATGGAGGGACGCGAGCGTGTGACGGGTGGAGTAGGACATAGTGCAAGTATCAGATAGTGAGGGGGACCACGTCCAGGGGAGCGTGGCTAAAGATTTAGAGGAAATCGCTTGGGCCAGGCGGACCCACAATTTTGAACTTTCATTGTGGATCATGTCTAGGATTCTAGCATGGACGCACGCCAGATAATATAGACGGCAGTCCGGGAGGCCAGCACCCCCTCCAAGTTTGGGTCTGGTAAGAGTCAGCCTGCCAAGACGAGGGTGCCGGGAGGCCCAGACAAAAGTCCCAAAACATCTTTGAATCTGGTGAAAAAATGAAGAAGGGATGGAGATCGGAATGGTTTGCAGCAGATACAAAAGCCGGGGCAGCAAATTCATCTTGACTATGCTGACTCTTCCAAACCAAGAAAACTCAGGGCGATCCCAGTGTTCTAAGTCCTTACGGAACTGTGAGAGAAGAGGGCTAAAGTTGGCTGAGAAAAGGAAAAAGAGGTCGGGGGGGGAGTTTAATACCAAGGTATGTAATACCCGCAGGAGGCCAAAGAAAAGGAAAACGTTTGCAGAGACAAAACTAGTTGAGGGGCTAAGGAAACATTGAGGGCTTCCGATTTGGCTAGGTTTAATTTGAAATTGGACCACGCGCCAAATTCCGACCATCGGGCCATCAAAGAGGGCAGGGAGATTAGGGGGTCGGTGACGTAGACCAGAAGGTCATCAGCGAAAGCCGAACATTTGTAGTCTTTACTACCCACAGTGACGCTGTGGATGTTCGGAGGCCAATAAATATTCCATAACCAGGGCGTAGAGGAGAAGGGACAGGGGACACCCCTGGCGAGTGCCATTATGTGTGGTAAACGGGTCAGAAAGCAGTCCATTAATTTTTAATTGGGCCGTCGGGGCGTGGTAGAGGGCCATTATTTTAGAGAAAAAACACTGGACCTAAGCCAACATCATGGAGGGTTTGTGCCAGGGAGGACCAGGAGATTCTATCAAAAGCCTTCTCGGCATCTAAGGATAAAATCATTAGAGGGATCTTTTGCGAGCGAGCATAATGCATGATGTCTATAGTCTTGATGGTATTGTCCCTGGCTTCCCTCCCTGGCACAAATCCAACCTGGTCCGAGTGAATTAAGGTTGGTAGTATGGCATTGAGGCGATTGGCCAGGAGTTTGGAATAGATTTTCAGGTCGACATTCAGGAGAGAAATGGGACGGTAGCTGTTGCATAGTTGGGGGTCCTTGCCAGGCTTGGGTATGACTACAATATGGCCCAATGTGGAGTGCATGGGGAAGGCGGTGTCGGGAGAAATAGAGTTAAATGCAGGCAAAAGAAGAGGGGCTAAGTGGGACTGGAGATCTTTGTAGAATTTGGCCGTAAAGCCGTCTGGGCCCGGACTCTTGGCACCCGGTAGGTCTTGGATTACCGCGGCTAGCTCAATATCGGAGAATGGCTCCTCTAGCGAGGCAATGCTTTCCGCCGCAAGGGTAGGAAACGGCGAGGGAGGGGGATTAGAAGAAGATGGCGGCGGGAGGTGATATAATTCCGAATAGTACGAGCGAAATTGGTCTACTATGTCACGCGTGGTGTGAGCAATGGAGTTAGTTCCAGTTTTAATAGAGGGTATATGGGACTGGGCTATACGTGCCCTCAGTGACCTAGCTAACATCCGTCCACTCTTGTTGCCATATTCATAGAAACGACTTCTGCATACCTGGAGTGCCCTCCCTCATGAGGCTTCTAGCAAGCGCTTGACTTGAAGCCTAGCTGCCTGCAGTTCCCTGAGAATTGGCATAGAGAGTGCCCGTTTGTGAGCTAGTTCAAGCTGAGAAACTGTCTGGAGCGCTTGGGAAAGTTTGAGCGCTTTGTCCCTTTTCAGCTGCGCCCCTTTTTTTCATGAGCACTCCCCGAAGAACGCATTTAAGCGCCTCCCATTTGACATAGGGGGCAGTGTTGTCCTCGGCATGGTCTTGGAGGAAATCCGTTATGGATTTCTTAAGGTCTGAAAGACAGGCTAGATCAGTGAGAAGTAATTCGTTTAGTCTCCAAGACCAGGCCGATCTGGTTAGGTTGGGCAGCTGCAGGGAGCATATAACCGGGGCGTGGTCCGACCAGAGGATGTTACCTATTGTAGAAGAGGTCAACCAAGACAGGGCGCTGTGTTGGATCAATACATAGTCCAGGCGACTATATGTGTCATGCGGGGTCGAGTAAAAACTGTAATCGCGATCCGTGGGGTGCAACGTCCGCCATGTATCACATAGCAGGAGTTGCAAGAACGCTTTCTTGGCCCTCTTGATAGAGGAGTAGTAGAGTCCGGACCGGCCCGTGGAGTTATCTAAAGTGGGGTCCAGAGTCATGTTCAGATCCCCGCATAACACAACAGTCCCCCGGATCAGGGGTAATGCCAGATCGACCAGCTCTACTAAAAAGCCTGTCTGGCCCTGGTTAGGGGCGTACGCATTGATAATAGTAAATTCATGTCCTGCTTTAGAAAGGGATACTATTATATATCGCACGTCCGGGTCAATGGTGACCTGTAGGACCGAGCACGCAAGCAAACGATGTATAGCGATGGCCACACCTTTGGACCGCGACTCGGGGTTATTGGCGAAGTGCCATTGTGTATAGTGCTTGTGTTTAATGTTTGGGGCGTGACCAGACTTGGCTTGCTTCCAAGTGACCCATTTTATGTGTACGTTCTTTTTGTGCAGATGGTGCAATATTTGGGCACGTTTTTCTGGGGTATTTAATCCTTTAGCATTAAAGTAGGCTATGTGTAGTTCTGCCATTACTTACAAATCAAAGGGATGTTCCGAGGCGTACGGGACGGGCAACGCGCACCCCCACCACAGTCGTATGGATTGCCTGGGAGAAATAAAAGAGGTAAACCGATCAGAGAGAGCTACAAAAATGACACAGAAGGAGAGGGTAGGGGAAGAAGGAAAAGAGAAATAACAAAGGTAGAGTGAAACACAGTATAAGCAGTAGGAAAGCAACTGCTGCGTCAACTAAAGAAAACTAAATAACAGAGACAACACGTCTGGGTCAGGCAGAGAGCTGTCTCCCTCCTATTTGGGGGAAAGAGGTAGGTAAGCAGGCGAGTACAAAGAATAGATTGAGGACCGGTCCTAGGTCCTTTGAAGAAAGGCTAATGCGAGCACAAATAACAGGCCAAAATAACCAATACAGAAAAGGTAAAATAACTAGCTGTAGAAGAGCTGCATAGAGACTATTAGGGGAAAACATGAAGGAAAGTAGACATGAGCGCATGAGGAGAGACAGAGGGTTACCCTATGACTAAAAATCAGGTTAACCAGTTAGGTAAGCAACACAGACAACTGCGAAGTAGGGGCTCAGGCATGTGAGGTGGAAGAGTGGGCCCTTTCTTCCTCCACCACACAGTCAGGTGATTTGGCGGGCCGGCGTATTGAAGTTCTCGGGGGGAGGCCTCCTGGAGGGTCTTTACGTGGGCCTGACAGCTGTCGTAACGGTGGTCGCTTCAGGGGGGTCGAGGAAAGCTTCGGCCATTCCGGCAAAGCCACATCAGGCAAGTCCAGTTCCTGTAGAAAGCTAGGCAGGTCATCGGGGAACGTAGAGTGACTGATCTGTTTCCTCTGCGAACTGATAGGGCAAATGGGAATCCCCAGCGGTAGGGGATGTTTCTGTCCTGGAGTGCTGACAGGAGCGGTTTCAGGGCAGCTCTCTGTGCCAGCGTGTGGCGGGATAGATCAGAGAACAGGAAAATTTGACTGTCCTTATAAAACTGTTTACGTCTCCTTCTGGCATTCTGTAATATCTCTTCTTTGGTAGAAAAAAAGTGTACCCGGCATATGACATCCCATGGGCGTTGATCATCAGGGTTAATGGGTCTCAATTCCCTGTGCGCCCGATCAGGTTCAATGTGATTATCCGGGGGGCGGTCCAAGAGGTCGTTGAAAATTGACGTCAGTACAGCAAACAAGTCACCTGGCGGGACCGTCTCCGGGAGTCCTCTGGTACGGAGATTATTCCTCCGATTTCTATTCTCGATATCATCAAGATGTTGCTGCAGGGTAAAAAGCTGGTCCGAGTGTTGTCGGACTTGGGCTTGCAATACTTGGACAGTGGAGGAGGTAGAGTCGTTAGAGGCCTCCAGGGAGGTCACCTTAGTAGAAAGAGAGGATAAGTCCTTCCGGAATTGAGCGAATTCCTGTCTACACTCCGCGACAATCTGCTTGGTCAGGGCGGTAAAGTCCTCTTTTGTGGGCAGGGACGAGACAAAGGAGTGCAGATCTGCCAGTACGGTACGGGCCACCTGTTGTGGTGTCGCCAGTAGCTGAGCAGCTTGCAGCATAGGAAGGGACTGGGTGCCAGATAGCGTCTGGGGAGAGGTGCAAGTGCGCAGGATTGCCGGCGTAGCATCCAGACTATTAGGAAGCATGTCATGCGGTGGGGAACTATTGGCAACGTCCTGGATGTGCTGGGGGCGCAGTTGTGAGGCAGAGGTCAGTATAGTCCCGTTGAGCACTGCAGCCATGTGTGGCGGGGAGGTGTTCCACGATGAACCTGTGGACCAGGAGGGCGAAGTGGCACTGCTCATCTGGAGTGCGGGCTGGCAGGGGGACAGCAGATGGAGGGGCAGACCAATCAGCATATGGTGGGGAAGGATGAGAGCTGGGGGACACCACGTGGCGGGCAGGAGAAGAGGTCACAGTCTGTGGTGCCAGCAATGTCCCCAAAGCGTTGCCACCATCCCCTGCAGGGAGGTCCAGTAGGGAGAAGGTAGATTGAGGGGCCGCTTCTGTGACAGGGGAGCTCCGCAGATGGTGCTGGGAGTCCTCAGTGACCAGGGTGGCAGGTAAAATGGCGGCCTCCAGGGGTGGGGGAGGGGGCCCAGGGTGGAGGGTCAGAGCGTGCAGCAATATGGTGGCTGCAGGCTGCGCCAGGCTGTCTGGTGGGAAAGGGAGGCTTGCGGGACCCGCTGGTGATGGTAGGCGCATGGGGGATCTTACCTGCAGCGATTGGTGCTGAGCGGTCACACTTGCGCTCCTGTTGCAGCGGACATCTTGGGAGCCATGAGGAGAGTCTGTGTCGGCGGCGCCATCTTGCCGGGCGGCAGGCTGTGAGGACTGAGCTTGCGGGGGGGGGGGGGGAGAACGAGTCCCCCACGCGTCCTTAGAGAGTGTTGCCGGCATCGGAGAGCCAGGCTGCAGCCCTGAGGGTGAGTGGAGCTCCGGAGGAAGGGCAGCCAGGGATACAGCGGCTGCGGCGGGGACTGTGGCGGCGGGTGCCGGCGTCTGCAGGGCGGCATTCAGGGGTCTGGAGCGGGTGAAGTACGCCTCGATGTCCGCCTGGGGTGAGGGGGGATGAGGTCTGAGTGATTAGATCCCCATGTTTGGTAGTTTGAGCAGGAAAATCCTCTGGCTATGTGCTTCTCTAGCCATCTCTCTTGACTGCAGGATATTGGCTCCATAGACTTTCTATAGAATTGGTTTTGTGGAAGGAGGAGTTAAGCGCATCTTTCCACATTGTTGAGGGTCCCAGCAACTAGTCCCTGACCGATCAAAAGCTTTGACTCTTATTTAATTGGAGTGAGTAAGTAGCTTCTTTATCCATTTGTCTTTATGACGCTCTCCTTAAGGAGAATTAGTATCCTTTTGATCCTACGACAAAAGCCTGTCACTAGCCAGCCAACACCCTGCTCTGTACTGACAAGGGGCAAGAACCCCAGAACACCTGTCTGTAGATGCAGTATTTTTTCCTTTTGGAGAGATCCCTAGTCAATGTTCTAAGACTCTTAGATGGAGTGAAACACTTACTTGAAGGATGACCAACTTTCCAAGGTGGTTTGGGAGCTATTTTGCATAACCTCTTATCTTATAAAAGAAGACGCTTGCTTTTTCCCTTAGGCATACCAGTCCTTTGTTTGACTTCATTGAAAGCTGCCTTAGAAATAAACATGAAATGGTGATCTATGAAGCGGCGTCAGCCATTATACACCTGCCCAATTGCACAGCAAGGGAGCTGGCGCCAGCTGTCTCAGGTGTGTATTTAAGTCATCGCCTTATAATTCTTGACTACAGTGTTTTTCTTTTCGTCTCTCTTGCCACTGTTGCACATTTATGTAGCATACACTAACCATTTACCCATCTTATAATACCTTGGTACCGTGTTTCTTAGATGTTTAGTCGTTTTCTTTATTTGTTGATTCCTATATAATAAGTATACACAAGTGCTGTGATCGAAAGCATACAATTTACTAGAGATGCCAAACTCATTTCTCAATTGCAGTTACAGATGTTGAGTACAATAATGACTAGACATTTTAATACACAACAGTATTCACAGTTTCAGACAAGAATGTTTTTTGCATCCACATTACTGCTGCAAATTTGAGTTGTATTTCCTTTGTGTGAAATCTCAGATCCTATGCTTTATTTTCAGTTCTGCAACTATTCTGTAGCTCTCCCAAACCTGCATTGAGGTATGCTGCAGTAAGGACCCTTAACAAGGTAGGTTTCCCATTTTAGTATATTTTGAGACTAAAGGTCAGATATAAGCATTTATGGAAGTGCTGTCACAGGGTTACTGAGAAAAGGTGTATGGAGATATTTAACCTTTACTTATTAATAATCAACATGAGCCGATAACTTTTTTCCATTTGACATAGGAACAGAGTGTAAACAGCTGAACAAAATTATGTTATGTAAGGACAAGTAGGAACTGCTTGAGTGTACTGGGACAAAAGTCCCAATCCGCTTTAACAACCAGTATGTTATAGCTTTAATTGAAGATGTACTGAAATATGGTATAGTAACAGCTGGAACCTAAACACTCAACAAATGATTGCACTTGGACTACAGTATTTTATTTTTCCTTCAGGTGGCAATGAAGCACCCCTCTGCAGTCACTGCATGTAACCTGGACCTGGAGAACCTCATTACTGATTCTAACCGCAGCATCGCTACCCTCGCTATTACCACATTGCTGAAAACTGGCAGTGAGAGCAGTGTTGACAGGCTAATGAAACAGATCTCAACCTTTGTGTCTGAGATTTCTGATGAATTTAAAGTAAGCAAACAGTTAACTATTGTAACCTTTACTTTTTGGGGCTTTAATGTGCTTATAACACAACTGTGGTTAGGGTGAAATAAGACTTGTGGATCAGCTTTTAATAACTTCTTCTTCTGTAATGTAACAAAAAACAGGGAACACAAAACTATGAATGTCAGAAATAATTCACTTACCCCTTTGAAGGGTTATGTTGGTGGCAGCCAGTTAATGGTAATTGGGCTTTGTAAGTTTTATAGTTTGTGCACTGACAATGAAGGTGGGTTTATTTTAGGTTGTTGACGATCTAAATGAGATGAAAATATTGTGAAACGTATATATTCTCTCTCTTGCAGGTAGTGGTTGTTCAAGCCATTAGTGCCTTATGCCAGAAGTATCCACGTAAACACACAGTGATGATGACTTTCCTGTCAAACATGCTTAGAGATGATGTAAGTACCAAAATACTTTTATAGGTCCCTGATAAACAGAAGAGAAATTAGTATTGATGGTATCCCCACTAGAGTTCATGCTACAATGAGCAATTGAATGAAAAACCTTACCTCCTATATCTTATATAGAACTTACATTGTATAATTATACAGCTATAATGTGTGGTGTCAATGTGGTAGGTAGCCCGATTCCTCTTTAATGACATGCTAAAGGACTGTTTGTTCTTCTTCCAGGGTGGATTTGAATACAAGCGGGCTATTGTGGACTGCATTATCAGCATTATAGAGGAGAACCCAGATAGTAAAGAATCTGGGCTAGCTCATCTCTGCGAGTTCATTGAAGACTGTGAACATACTGTGCTTGCCACCAAGATATTACACTTACTGGGCAGAGAAGGTCCTCGAACACCTAACCCTTCCAAATATATCCGCTTTGTTTTTAATAGGGTTGTCCTGGAAAATGAGGCTGTAAGAGCAGGTAAAAACAGTGCACAGATGTACCACATGCTTAGCCATTGTAATGTGCAGTTTAATTCTATTATAATTTTTTTTTTTTTTTTTTTTTTTTTTTTTTACAAAACCTAAAAATCTGGCTATCCATTTGCATGCTTCCGGTAGGAAACGTAAGAATTTGATTATTTGTAATAAATCATCATATTTGTTTTTTTGCAGCTGCTGTTAGTGCATTGGCAAAGTTTGGTGCCCTGAATGAATGTCTTCTTCCTAGTGTTCTAGTTCTTCTACAAAGGTAAAGAACATGCTTAAATGCGTTTCCAGTGAAATTAAATTGATAGTCTGTCCTCGGTATGAGCCATCATTAGCTGAGTTACTGCAGCTATGATACTGTTTGCTTCAGTGGGATGTTAGCTGCTGCATCAGGGCACAGCTACTACACAATGTATATGGCTTTACTGCTTTTGGCTATATTTACTATGTCATGTGCTGCTGCACAGCTGATCAGCAGGGGTGCCATGTGTCAGCTCCCCTGAAAACAGATAATGATAGACTATCGTGAGGATAGGCCATCAGTATGTTTTCACTAAAAAACCCTTTTAATAATAAAGGAATGATAATCAATCCTGCTAATCATAATGTGGGGTGAATAGGCCTTCCCTTATGTAGCTTATGTTTCCACAGCACAGTTTGTTTTTTAAGATGCTTTTAATATTTTTTTTCTATATATTTTACAGGTGCATGATGGACAGTGACGACGAAGTCCGGGACAGGGCAACATTTTACTTCAATGTCCTTAAGCAGAAACAATTAAACCTCAATGCAGCCTATATTCTGAATGGTTTGTATTGCTTTTTTTTTTTACTTTATATGCAGGGATTCCAATTTACAGTGCAGTATTAGGCAAGTGGGATCTAGGGAGAATTTTCTTCCTCATAGCCCATCTTTCTTTTTCTGCAGACTCGTAAGACTTGCTGTCCTTTTTTGTATGTGTAGCCTCTTTGGATGCTGACATTCAGAATATGTTATGTTTTATCAGTTTCCTGCTTTCCTTTCATACCAAAAATATAATTTATTTTATGTTTTTCCTAAATTTCAGCTTTTTAACTGTTGGTATTTCTACAGGTCTGACTGTGTCTGTTTTTGGAATGGAGAAAGCTTTACACCAGTACACTCTAGAGCCAACAGAAAAACCATTTGATTTGAAGTCTGTTCCATTATCCACAGTTCCTCTTGTTGAACAGAAAGCAGGTAAATGCCAGAGTGGGTGTGTAGACCACAGGAAATTGGTATCAGTAGTGCCCTACAGATACATAATGCTAATACAACTAGCACTTAACATGGTAAACCATGTTTCCCCATTTTACTGTTGCTTTGGTTTTATTTCCTGCTAGATCTGACCCCAGTGGCTGGCAAGCAGCTTGGTAAAACAGTACCTGCTCGCCAAGACATATATCAAGGTAAAGGTGATCTTTAGTTTATGTATTATTATAATTTATCTTTTACTGATTTTGCATTTTTGAAACATAGATTAGTGAAAGAGGTGCATTGTCCCACTGGGATCTTTGTGAAGCCTGTGGTTGTGTGTCTTGTTAAATTCCACATTCCATATGTACTTGTGATGCTTAAAATGTACTGTTATCCCACTGTAACTGTGATGTACCAGGCACACACAAGACATGTACACAAGAACCTCTTCAATGTTAGTTAATCTTAAAGAGGAGAGTGGTGGCAACACTGTATGTGGAGTAGAAAAATGTAATTGAGTTATGTTCAGCATTCCGTTGTACCTGCCTCTGGTGGCATCTGGTTATGCCCAGCACCAATGCAACAATCTTCAGTGGTGTAGAGTTATGCGCATCACTCCATTGCATCAGGTAGTTCCAGATGCGGAAAGACACTGTATGCATCAAGAACTTCTCAGCCTTTTTTATAGCAAGTGTATGTCTTTATGATATACCATCTTAGTTCTTTAGTGAAATTACAAAAGGCAATATAGTGTAAATAATTTGCTGTGGCTTAGGCATGGTCTTAGATTGATCACAATAGATTTGATTCACACCCATGTTCATTTCTGTTTGCAGAACAACTGGCAGCTGTACCAGAATTCAAAAACTTGGGGCCACTGTTTAAGTCCTCTGAACCTGTTCAACTCACAGAAGCAGAAACCGAATACTTTGTACGCTGTATTAAGCATGTTTTCACGGATCATATTGTATTTCAGGTTTGTTTGCCTTGCCCTGTAGTACATTTTGATGATTTTAACATTTAAATTCTCCTGTGAAAATGGTCTTTTCTTCTTTTTCCTATGATAATCTAGTTTGACTGTACCAATACCCTGAACGATCAGCTCTTAGAAAAGGTTATTGTTCAGGTGGAGCCTTCAGAAGGGTATGAAGTGGTCTACTATGTTCCAGCACCAAATCTCCAATACAATCAACCTGGAATATGCTACACTCTGGTCAGACTTCCTGAGGATGAGGCCACAGCAGGTATGTATGCTCTGTGTACACAGATTTGCTAATAGACTACATCTATAGATATGCTTGTGTTTCTACCCCTGCACATTCATGCAACACTGTGTTTGGACATGCTGTGTCCACTGAAATCAGTGTAAGGCAGCATATCCACCATTAAATAACCCCACATCTCAAACTATTAACCCCAAGAGTATTTTAATTGATCCTTCAGAATCAGTTAAGTGTGGCTTAAGTGTTAGTTTGTTTCTTGTGGTGTCTTTTCAACCTCCATTTTTTGCAATCTAAACCTTGATTTCAACAATTTAAGCCATATGTTTTCTAAAATTGTATGCATTTTTCAGTTTATGAATTTTTGTACCAGTGTCTCCCTTTTGCAGTTGATTGTTAGCCCATAAGGGTGGAGCTCTATTATATCTGTGTGTATTGTATATTATATAGTTCCATTTTGGTTGGATCCGTATAATTTTGCAAATTGTTTGTAAATCCCATCCAGGTCTATGGAGCAATTGGCATACCTACAGCATGCTTGTTTGTGTTTTGGTTTTATTTAATGGATCTGTTTTCTCCTCTAGTGTCTTGCACCTTTAACTGCACAATGAAGTTTGTGGTCAAAGACTGTGATCCTCACACAGGTGTCCCTGATGATGAAGGTTACAGTGATGAATATGTGGTAAGTAGAGATGAGCAAATCTACAGTAATAATAAAGGGAATCACTTTATCTCTGCACTCTGCTCATAAGCCGGCTGCCGTTTAACTGTCTGCTGCTCCGCTCCTTCCTGGGAATTTTCCCAGGATTGGATCCAGCTTTTCCCAGCACCTGGAGCGACGCGGAGCATCAGTCAGTTAAAAGGCAGCAGGCTGATGAGCGGATTGCAGAGATAAGCAAAGTGATTCGCTTTGTTATTACTGTAAATTCGGTAACATAGTTCAGTGCTTAGCAGCAGCATAGTCTCCATATGCCACATGAACTTTAGACTTATTTACCAGAAAACACAATTGGCTACATAGGGTGATATGGTATTGCCACCATATAATTCTGTAGTACAGCTTTGTGCAAAAAGCCTAAGAGCTGAACTGGAATGTTTTTGTAAAAGTGTAACAATACAAACAAATGGATAACAGTGACTTCAATTATTTATGTTAATTTAGCTTGAAGACTTAGAGGTCACTATCGAAGACCACATTCAAAAGGTGTTGAAGCCAAATTTTGGTGCCGCATGGGATGAAGTTGGAGATGCATATGAGAAGGAGGAGACATTTGCGCTCAGTACTACTAAAACCCTGGAAGGTAAATAACTGTCTCTTCGGTATACAGGTATTTAGCTTGGGTTTATTAGAGGTGTTCATATTACTACTACTAAAATGTTTTGCAACTGGGCCTTGTTTACAGTGATGCCTATAACAGAAATGTAATGACATGCATCACTTCACTTTATATTCTTTTTATTTTTTTTTTATAACTGATGCATGCACTGAATGAAGTGTCTGATACAATATTTGAGGACTTTATATTCCTAACATATTGTTCCCTACGTTACTGCTGCCACAGATGCTGTTACAAACATCATTAAGTTTCTGGGAATGCAGCCATGTGAGCGATCTGACAAGGTGCCAGAAAACAAGAACTCCCATGTGCTTTATCTCTCAGGTGAGCAGAAACTAAGTACATTGGTGGTACTGAGGCACTAATTGTTACATTAATTCAGTACTTGACTGAATTGTAATCTGTGAAAGTGGGACCACTAAGACCTGCACCAAGAACAGGGCTCCCAAGTGTCCCTGTTTTATTGGAGCAGTGTTTGAGTATGTGCACTGCCACTTCAAGCTCCTCCAGACCTTTATTTTCTTTCTTCCACACTGTAGTGAATAGTTATGATTCCTAGTATGCATTTTCTGGCAACAATAAACATCACATCTAAGACAATACATAACATAGAATCCATACTGTAATGCTTTTTTCATTTTCATCTCCAGGGGTATATAGGGGCGGCCATGATGTTTTGGTTAGATCCAGACTCGCACTGGCTGATGGAGTCACCATGCAGGTCACGGTTAGAAGCACTGATGAGACCCCAGCTGATGTTATCCTGGCCTCTGTTGGTTAAGCCAAGCAAGGAGAACATACATTTCATCCGCTAACATTTCCAGAATTCCTTCTACACTATAATCACCTATTTTGTAATTGAAGTCTTACATTTGCAGCAGAATGGAAATGTTCAGGGCTCTGCTGTCACTTTGGCCATTCCAGTTCTCTGTCCTGGAGAACAAGTTAAAGACGTTCTTCCCCTTACCAGACCTGTTTTATACTTTCTCAGATCTTACTCATTCATGTGGACTGATTAGCACCTTTATGCTTAAATACAAATGTAAGTGGTCGAGTCTGTACTGTTATTTACAATAAAAGTACAAAGCAAATTTTACTTCCATTTCTATTTTCATCATAGCAAATGTCTATTTATTTTAAACCTACACTGGACTCATTGATGTTTCTTCTAGTACAGTGCACATAGCCATTAAGAATAAGTTATTTTGGCCAACAATACATTCTTGAAATCTTAATGCAGCTGCAGGTTTAGAGCCTTAAATTTTTCCCCTGCAACAACTGATATTGTGGTAAAAACTGGAAGCTGGCAAACAAGTCGGTTGCATTCACTTTTTGCTGTTCTGGTCACTTGCATGTCATCTTTATGTTTACTGAAAAAAAATATCCATTGCACATGCAGAACAGAAGTCTTTTTCATGAATTAAGCCTTTGGTTGAAATTAAAATACCAGAGGGAAGACAACATATGTTTATTTAAGTTTTTTAAGTTTATAATCTGGTTCAGTATAGCTTATGTCACTCTTAGTAGACAGTAAGTCATTTCATACATTGAAAACCTTGGTTTAGCCTGTATACATAAAGTCCATGGCTTTATTGTCAAAATAAAAGTGAATGTTACCTGTAACTGTGTCTTGTACATTCTGTAAATGTGTGAGAATATATTCAAACCCATGTCCAGCTACTGCCTGTGTATATGTATATATATCACCTCAAATCCTATACACTAGATTTGCTCCATTCTTAACATTACAGCTAATAAGAATTCTATGTTAGAAGACTAGAAAACACTGTTAAGGCTAATTTGTGTTGGCAGCCCTCTTAGGGTGTGTCCCCAGGTTGTGGCTGCCACATATGGTGTAGATTTGGCCACATGTGGGAGCTGTAAAATTGGCACACAGGCTGAAGCCACTTCGGCATCAGCAAGGATCTCCGGCAATGAATTTGAGGCTATTCTGCACCTGCCCGATAGAGCATGGACCAAACCTGCTGTACTGCACATGTGCGCCTCAGTAAGAACGCCAGAACGCCTACATGAAGGACACCACGCCCCTCAATATTGTCACAGCAATTATGCAGTCTAATCACGCCCAGAGGGGCGTGATTACCGTGCCAGAACGCCCAGCGCACACTACTTGCTGGCGGATCACCGCCCAGATGACTACTTGGGGACAATTTACATAGAGCGCACCCAAGTTTATAAAGTAAGTTTGTGGGTTGTACATTGCTGGGAGGGGTGGTGTAAAGGCATGTCTGGGAAGTGTGCTGGGTGCTGCTACAGCACATCTCCATAGCGTAACAGATGTTTTTTTTTTTTTTGGGGGGGGGGGTTCCCCTTTTAAAGTCCATTTTTTATTTATACATTAAATTTACATTATACATTGTGTGGCAGCAGGAAGGGGCGACATGGGCGCCTCTGCTGCCACCAACGTTTGTGTTGGGAACTGTAAGGCTGTGAAAGCTATGATCTACCGGTGTCACGCAGCATTGATACAAAACAGAGTTCTCCCTGCGTAGTGTATATTCTTATTAGAATATACAATACACGAGGGAGAAGACGCCTGTCAGTATCGCTCTGTGCGCAGCAGCGTCTGCACAACCAGCAGTATTCAACAATACTACTTGTGCTGCTAGAGCCACTAACTGAGTAAGCGAACAAAACTTCCAGCACATAAATGCTAAGTTTTTACCAGTAAAATATCACTTTCCTGACAAAGTTTGGAGTTTCATAAAAGCAATTCATCCATACTCCATACAATTTACACTGTTTATGAAGTTATCAGATGCTTATACTTAAAGCATGCTTCAAAAATCTTCCTCCCAATCATTTTGCTTATTCAGGCTCACCTCAAATCCATGTGCATGGACAATAAAGATATGGCACACACTGGTCCAGATTAACAAAAACTGTCCTAGACTGCGCAAACTTAGCTGCACCTGTCTAATCTAAGTGTTCTATTAGACAAAACAATTTTTAACAAATGCAGAAAAACGATCGCAAAACAAAATTGTTTACTGTTAATCTTAAATGGTTCACCATATTACACAGAATGATAGTCGTGAGTTCTGATTGTTACTACGATCATTTACTCCATCTGATCCCAGCAAAAGAATAAATTATGAGGAATTATACTGAATGATTAGTGAGCGAATGCAGAATTACAGCGAACAATTAAAAGGATTTTAGGTTTAGATCTAAATCAACGACACAAGCTATTGTTTGATCGATGCCTGCAATTACACAGGATGATTACTGTTTAAAGTCAAACAATATAACTATTTCTCGGGCGTCTTATTGGGGGACACAGACACCATGGCTGTGTCCCCCAATGAAGACTACGAGAAAGAGAGTTTACGGTGAGTAAAAACTCCTCCTTTCTCGGGCGTCTTATTGGGGGACACAGACACCATGGGTATAGGCTGCTGTCACTAGGAGGCTGACACTAAGAAAAAATAAAACAAGTCGGCCCCTCCCAGCAGGCTATACCCGCCCACTGGCACTGAGCTAATCCAGTTTAGCTTAGTGTCAGTAGGAGGCAGATGCAGGTCTGGTTGCTCCAGATCATCTCTGCTACCTTTTCTATTACTAACAACCCCTTTTTTCCTTACAGGTTGGGCACGGTGAGTAATCTAGACTCACCCTGATCCCACTCCCCAAGTGACCAGGGAACAGACCCTAAATATAGAGGGACTGTCTACCCTAGGTCACCTACGGCCGGACTCAGCGCCCAGGACACAGACCTGCTCAGCTGTCTGTCTCCTCATTGCGGACCTCGCTCCGCCAGCCCCTGCACACTCAGCCTCCCAGAGTTGAGCGTTCAGCGTGGCACAGTGCCGGCAGAAGACCAGAAGACATCGGATGGTGAGTTTCTGGTCTCGGCGGGCGTTCTGCGCGTCCCCTTCGTGCTTGCTGCTACCCGGACCCCGGCGCGCACCCGACTCTCCCGCCAGCTGTAGCGCGCAGGTCCTGGCCGCTCCTCCACCTGGGCCCGGTGTCGGAGGATACTGGGTCCTCTGGTCCCGAGCGGCAGCTTGCTAGCTTTCCACCGGCGGCGTACGCCGCATTCCGGTCCCGGCGCCATTTTGGTTCAGGCGCCTATTTGAATTTCCCGCGCGCGCGCGGTCCGGCGCGGTGACGTCACTGCGCTGAGGACGTCGCGCCGGTACATGCGCGCGGGCAGGCGCGGTGACGTCACTGCGCTGAGGACGCCGCGCCAGTACATGCGGGCAGGCGCGGTGACGTCACTGCGCTGAGGACGCCGCGCTAGCACATTCCCGCGCGTCGGCTCCAGGATACAGGCTTCCGGTCCACACGCCGTCACTGTGCCCTGCTCTGCAGCCGTTTCTGCCGGTCTTCGCCGTGTCCCTGCTCCTGCTTCATCTTCAGGACGCTTTGAATCTCCCGGGTAAGCTCCCTGGGATTCTTTACTTTATGTTACTGTCTGTTTGCTGCCAGCTCACTGGATTTCTATTCTCCCTCTGCAGGCTGTCCCCAGTCTCCGGGTATTCTGCTGAAATCCTTCCACCACGACACCTTTTTTTCTTAAGCTGTCTGCCTAGGAGATTACACTTGTGTTTTTTTCTCTTTTTATTACATTATGTCTGAGTCAAGGTCTGACTCCTCTCGCCGTCAGCAACCTCCTTCTTCTGTTACTTACTATTTCTGTTCATCCTGTAACACTAAATCTTCTTCTGGCCATTCTCAGCCACTCTGCACTGCTTGCTCCATGCAGTCCTGCTCTTCTCAGTCCCTTGCACAGGATCCCCCTCCTTCCCAGGAGTCGGATGAGCCAGCTCCAGCTTGGGCGCGTTCCCTCTGTCATTCTGTCTCTCAGATGGCTGAGCTTTCCCAGTCGGTCGCGGCTGCCCTCGACCGTCTATCCACTTCCGCGGCAGCTCAGGCTCGCCCTCTCCCTTCCACCAGTCGCTCCGGTCGGAGTCGTTCCCGTAAACGCCTTCGGGCGGCCTCTTCCCGGTCGTCTTCAGGCTCCCCTAGGTCAAGTTTGGCCCCTGCCCACATCTCCCCAGCTAGACGGTCTCATTCTCCTGGAGACCAGTCAGACTCCGAGGGGGCTTCCGCCTCTGACCCAGAGGATTCTCACATGGCTGCCACGGTGGATAACCTCGTGGCCGCCATCCGTGATACCTTCCAGTTGAAGGATTCAGCGGATCCACCTCCATCCGGGGAGGTCTGTTTCAACAGGAGCGCCCTCCGTGTCCGTAGCTCCTTTCCAAGCCACAAGGAATTTGACGCTTTACTCACCAAGAACTGGAAGTCCCCGGATAAAAAGTTTGCCAAGCCCAAACGCTTGGACTCCTTGTATCCGTTTTCGCAGGACCTTGTGTCTCTCTGGTCTTCCCCCCCCTTCTGTGGATCCTCCAGTTTCCCGTTTGACTAGGGCCACTACGCTTCCTCTTGACAATGTGGCTTCCTTCAAGGATTCCACCGATAGACGGGTGGAAGCCTTGGCTAGGTCGGCTTTCGAGGCCTCCGGATCCTCCCTTTTGCCCACCTTTGCCTCCACGTGGGTTTCCAAGGCGATATCGGTGTGGGCTAAACAACTGAGGGACGGTCTTCTTTCTGGGGCGCCCCCTGATGACCTGGCTGACCTTACTCAGCAAATACAAGATGCGGCCCAGTATATCTGTCTAGCTTCCCTGGACTCCGCAGCCAGCTCAGCCTTCGCTTCAGCTAATATCGTGGCCATACGTCGTTCACTATGGCTCCGTGAGTGGCGGGCTGACCCGGCCTCTAAGAGGTCTCTTACCAGTCTTCCTTTTGCAGGTTCCCGTCTTTTTGGGAAACGCTTGGACGAAATTATTTCTGACGCTACCGGAGGTAAGAGTACCAGTCTTCCCCAGCAGCGCCCGAAGCGTCAGGATACCCGACGCAAGCCGGGTTCCTTTCGCTCCTTTCGGTCGCTCCCGCCTGCTCCCTCCACTAAAAACGCGGGCTCTCAAAACAAGAGGACTGGTTTCTCCAGGAACCGTCCTTCCTGGCAATCCAGGACGAACTCCTCCCGGCCCCCCTTCAAGTCAGGCGCTCCCAAGACCGCCTCCTCCTGAAGGTTTCCCCCCGTGCGACTCCCCGCTGGTGGGCGGCCGTCTCCTGCATTTCCAGGAGGCATGGCTCTCCCATGTCGAGGACGCCTGGGTGCGGGACGTGGTTTCTCGGGGCTACAAGATAGAGTTTTCCTCCATTCCTCGCGACCGTTTCTTCCCTTCTCGCCTGCCTCGGTCTCCCTCTCTGGCGGCCGGGTTCTCTCAGGCCCTCCAGTCTCTCCTCAACAAGAGAGTTGTCGTTCCCGTTCCTTCCTCCCAACGGTTCCGCGGTTTCTATTCAAACCTTTTTGTAGTTCCGAAGAAGGACGGCTCGGTGCGTCCAATCTTGGACCTCAAGCGACTGAACCGCCATGTCCGGCTATCTCATTTTCGGATGGAGTCTCTGCGTTCTGTCATCGCGTCCCTGGAGCCGGGAGAGTTCCTCTCCTCGGTGGACATCCAGGACGCGTATCTCCATATTCCGATTTTTCCCCCCCACCAGCGTTTTCTTCGCTTCGCCATCGGATCGGACCACTTTCAGTTCGTGGCCCTACCTTTCGGCCTGGCCACGGCCCCTCGTGTTTTTACGAAGACCATGGCGGCTGTCATGGCTCTTTTACGGTCTCGAGGGATTTCAGTAACACCCTACTTGGACGACATTCTGGTCAAAGCCCCGTCCCGGGACCAGAATTTGGAAAGCCTCCGGATAACGTTGGACACTCTCTCTCGTTTCGGGTGGCTCCTCAACCGACCCAAGTCTTCCTTGACCCCCTCCCAGTCCATTGTGTTTCTGGGGATGAGGTTGGACTCGCTTCAGGCTCGGGTCTTTCTCCCGGAGGACAAGCTAGCGTCCCTTCGCTCCGGGGTTCGAGCCCTTTGCAGTCATCGCCCGGTGTACATTCGATTCTGCATGAGGGTGCTGGGGAGGATGGTGGCCGCAATAGAGGCGGTGCCTTTTGCACAGTTCCACTCTCGTCCCCTTCAGCTATTCCTTCTGGCGCAGTGGGACAGGTCTCTTCCTTCCCTGGATCGCCGGGTCAGTCCCCCTGCTCGTCTTCGGAGGGATCTCCAATGGTGGCTCCAGTCTCAGAGCCTCTCCATCGGTCGCTCATTCCTTCCCATCCACTGGCAGATAGTAACCACCGACGCCAGCCTGCAGGGCTGGGGAGGAGTGTGGCACACTCTCACCGCGCAGGGGACTTGGTCGCCGCAGGAGTCTCGGCTTCCTATAAACATACTCGAACTACGGGCCATCAGGCTCTCTCTCCTGCACTGGCAGGCGCAGCTCCGAGGTCTCCCCGTCCGTGTACAGACAGACAATGCCACTGCGGTGGCGTACGTGAATCATCAGGGCGGCACCCGCAGCAGGGCCGCCATGACGGAAGTGGCGCTGATCCTCTCCTGGGCAGAGGTAAACGTGTCGGCCCTGTCGGCTGTCCACATTCCGGGGGTGGACAATTGGATGGCCGACTACCTGAGCCGCGCGCGTGTGGATCCAGGGGAATGGTCCCTGCACCCCGAGGTGTTCTCCCAGATCTGTCTCAGATGGGGAACGCCCGACGTGGATCTGATGGCATCCCGGATCAACCGACGTCTGCCGAAGTTTGTCTGTCGGACGCGGGACCCTCAGGCTCTGGCGTCAGACGCTCTGGTGATTCCTTGGCGGCAGTTTCGCATGCCTTACATTTTTCCTCCCCTCCCGCTCCTTCCACGGGTCCTGAGAAAAATCAAGGCGGAAGGGGTTCCAATCATCTTGGTGGCTCCGGACTGGCCTCGCCGCGCCTGGTACGCGGATCTAGTGAACCTCGCCGTCGACGCCCCCTGGCGTCTGCCCGACCGTCCGGATCTTCTAAGTCAAGGCCCGATCTGCCACCCTCATTTCGCGTCGCTTCGTTTGACGGCGTGGCTGTTGAAACCTGGGTCCTAAAGTCCCGGGGTTTCTCGGACGCGGTCGTCAGGACAATGATCAGGGCGCGGAAGTCGTCTTCTGCCAGGATTTACTATCGCTGTTGGAAGGCTTACCTCCGTCATTGTGAGGCCTGCGCGGCGCACCCGCTTTCCTTTTCGGTGGCCCGGCTCCTCGCCTTCCTCCAGGCAGGACTGGAGTCAGGCTTATCCCTTAGTTCCCTTAAGGGTCAGGTTTCCGCGCTTTCTGTTTTTTTCCAGAGACCCTTGGCTTCGATCTCTCAGGTGAAGACCTTCCTTCAGGGGGTGGCACATCTTGCCCCCCCTTATCGTCGTCCAATTCCCTCCTGGGACCTAAACCTGGTTTTGGATGCTTTGCAGTCTTCTCCATTTGAACCCCTCAGGGACGTGCCCCTGTCTATTCTCTCCTTCAAGGTGGTCTTCCTGGTGGCCATCACGTCGATTCGACGAGTATCGGAGTTGGCCGCTCTTTCTTGCCGCCCTCCCTTCCTGGTTTTTCATCAGGACAAGGTGGTGATGCGGCCTGTGGCCTCATTCCAGCCCAAGGTCGTGTCGCCTTTTCACCTCAATGAGGATATTATCCTCCCCTCCTTCTGTCCCGCCCCCTCTCATCCGAGGGAGCGGGCGCTTCACCACTTAGACGTGGTTCGCGCCTTGCGTGTCTACCTTGCGCGGACAAAATCATTTCGCACTTCTGACTCCCTTTTCATCATCCCTGAGGGTCCTCGCAAGGGATCGGCAGCGTCCAAGGCGACTCTTGCCCGCTGGATTCGTTCTGCTATCTCTCGAACTTACAGTGGTAAGGGGAAGGCTCCTCCTTTTGGAGTCTCGGCTCACTCCACTCGGTCGGTTGGGGCTTCCTGGGCTATCCGGCATGGGGCTTCGGCCCTTCAAGTGTGTAAGGCCGCCACCTGGAAGTCTCTGCATACCTTCTCGAAATTTTACCGGGTGGACACCTTTGCATCGGCTGATGCGAGTTTGGGCCGCTTGGTCTTGCAGGCAGCGGTGGCTTCTTCCCCTTGAGTTCTTCTCTGCTCTTTCCCTCCCAAGGGACTGCTTTGGGACGTCCCATGGTGTCTGTGTCCCCCAATAAGACGCCCGAGAAAGGAGGAGTTTTTACTCACCGTAAACTCTTTCTCGTAGTCTTCATTGGGGGACACAGCACCCACCCCTTGTTGTCTGTGTTGTTGTTGCCGTTTGGCCTGTGTTTTCAGACCTTGAGTGTGGACTTTGGTTTTTCCTTTTTCCTTCGGCTCCTCCTACTGCTTTTCACTACTGGATTAGCTCAGTGCCAGTGGGCGGGTATAGCCTGCTGGGAGGGGCCGACTTGTTTTATTTTTTCTTAGTGTCAGCCTCCTAGTGACAGCAGCCTATACCCATGGTGTCTGTGTCCCCCAATAAGACGCCCGAGAAAGGAGGAGTTTTTACTCACCGTAAACTCTCTTTCTCGTAGTCTTCATTGGGGGACACAGCCATGGTGTCTGTGTCCCCCAATGAAGACTACGAGAAAGAGAGTTTACGGTGAGTAAAAACTCCTCCTTTTCCACACAATAATCGTCCCGTGTAATGGGGCCTTAACTTTTGATCCCCTCTCAGTTGACTTAGTTCAAACTAGACTAGTGACAGAATTTTGTCAGACCTAGTGAAAGTGTGTCTAAAACTCATTGCAATAGTAAATCTGGGCCAGTCTTCTACATGGAATCCACTTGAAGTCTTGAATTTGACATGCATATTTATATAAAATTTTGTTCTTGCATGTTTACATTAGAGTGAAAAAAAAAATACCCGAGTGTAATACCTGAGGACCACAGCCACCGACACTTCCGCAGACAAACCTGTCTTTGCAGGGACCGTTCGTTCGGCCAATCACTGACCGAGATGTGACAGCCCTGTGGCCAGTGATTGGCCGAGTGGGTTGTCACTGCATAGGTTCGTTTGCAGATGTGTTGGCTGCAGGAATACAGAGACAAGGCAGGAGGACAACGGGGGAGCGTGGAAAGGTAAGTATAACTACTCCATTATTTTTTATATACCTGCAGCACTACATGAAAACTAATGCCGGAGTACCCCTTTAAAGCAAGGGCTGCACAGACATTACTAACCATGTGCGTGCAGCCCCGCTTGAACATTTTTTTGAAGCGTGTTATAGGTTCTGTAAGCGGGCACCGATCTAGCAGATTGTCGCTTGCTTACTCTGTGGGTCAAGCCATCTAATACAGCCTTCACAGTAAAGCACCTTTTAAAACCATGAAAAAACCACCCACCAGGGTCTTGCACCATCTTCAATTACACAGTAATATAGTCAGTTTTATTTCAAGAATAGGCTTTACAGTATTATGCCACAATGGTTAAGCGATACTGTATCCACCAAACCACTGGTACTGAGAGTAAGAGCCCTATTCCACCGGACGATTATCGTTCAGATTATCGTTAAATCGTTCGAATCTAAACGATAATCGTTCGGTTGAAATGCAGTTAACGATTAACGACCAAACAAGAAATCGTTGATCGCTTTATAAGACCTGGACCTATTTTTATCGTTGCTCGTTCGCATTGAATATGACGTCGTTCGGAATAGATACGAACGCAATAGCGAGTAAATAGCGAAGAAAAAACTATCGCAATTACGATCATAAGTAACGATTATCGTTCCATGGAAATGAGTGAACGTTTTCAGGTCTTTCGCAATAGCGGTTGTTTCAGATCGTTAACGATTATGCAAACGATAATCGTCCGGTGGAATAGGGCCCTAAGAGTGTATTTACACAGATTTATCTGACAGATATCTGACTGATTATTGAAGCCGAAGCCAGGAACAGACTATAAACAGAGAACAGGTATTCCTGTTTTAATTCCCAGTTACAGTACTGGCTGTTTTATAACAATGTGTTCCTTGTTGGTGTAAAAAAAAAAAAGTTTAAAGGCTATTTAACCCCTTAACGCCAGCCATACAGCTATATAAGTTCCTGCACACACCCCGTGGCATTTTTTAGGTGCAACTTTTTTTTAAATTTTTTTAATCTGCCTGTTTTGAGTATTCACCCAAAAGTTTGCATAATCCGGGATTAGCACCCAATTTATCATTTGAGACTTTTTAAAAAGTAGCACAAAGGTCTGGTCAGTAGCAGGTGAATAAGCTTGTGCAATTTTTGCAACTTTTTCCATGACTTTTTGCTTAGATACATTCACTCTGGCAGTGTTCTATCCTAAGCATATATAAATTTATCTTTGGTAAACCTAAGTAAAAATAGAAATTTACCATACACTCCAAAAATGAAAATTTTGCCCTGGGCACCGTGGTCAAGAAAGTGTTAAAATATCTTGCAACAAAACTGTTGCCTGTTTCAAGAGTTGTAATCCTGTAAATATAATACAGGCTGTAACTGATGAGTGCAAATTAGGTGAAGAAATGTATTTGTGTGTATTTTAAATTGCATCTGTCACCAGTTCTAAGCTCCTGAAACCACGGCTTTATTTTTCCAAAACTTTTTAGGGGGTCTATAAGTGTCAAAGATGCAGTCCCCATTCTGTTGTGCCCCTGAGCTGCTAAGCCTCCTCATGTGATGTCACCTAATCCACAATCAGGACACGCATGCAGAATATTCACATGGGCTGGCAGGTTTACCCTGTTTGTCAAATTATGTAAAGACTGTGACATCACATGAGGAAGCACAAAAGTGCAAGGGAATATGAAGAATTCCCTCATGGACCCCCTAAAAAGCCAGAATAAAAGGGTAATACTGCTACCAACAGCTTCTATACAGGCATCGGGACATGCCAACCTATAAAAGTGTGACAGGTGACAGATGCAGTTACCAAGTAGACAATGAAACATAAAAATAAAGCCAATGTCTTCACTAGTTATTAAAATAATTTTATTAATATACAAAATGGAAGATGTTGCCTTTATTAAGATGTTCAAAACACTGCAGCCCTTTTAGTGCATTTATTGTATGGCTTAAAGTACTTAAAATAAATCCCCCAAAACGCCAAGAGTCTCTAAGCCTTATTGTGCTGGCATGCCTGTTAGTTATACTTTCTGTAATCATCTAACACGACAATGACTTTAGAAGACAGATTGGATTAGGAACATGCAATTTCCCTAGTACTGTCACCAGAAATAATACACATAAAACACTGGATCGATTTTAAAAAAATATTAAACATGAACATAGTGTTAAAAGACAAACCATCCCTGAGGTATTTCTGTGGTCACTGCTGGTGGTGTGCTCCAGAGCAGTCCAGGAGCCCATTGCATGAAAATGACATATGGTATACTTATTATTGCATTATTCACATACAGTGAACTGGCAGGCATGTTCTATTGTTCTTCGTGGCTTAAAATGAATTGATGAAGTTTAGATAGGCATTCAGGAAACCAGTGGGATCCTCCAGTTGAGGGTAGTGACTGATGTGATCATCCAGCACAGTAAACGTTGACTGGGGAATAAGTTTCCTGTATGAAAAAGAAAAGCTTTTTGGCTTTATAATCTTTATAACCCGAACTTTCCACAAATACCAGCCTCATGTCTATATGTGTTTGCTGCCATAGCAGCCATTAGATCAGAATGAAGGCCACGAGCATTATGGTCTCATTGCGGGTTCGTATCCATAAAGATCCAAACTTCAGGATGAATAGAGGAAAGCGCCACTGATCTGGCAGCGTCCCTGCTGACAAGTACACTTTAATAAGTGGCAGGATGATGCAGATAGGGCATTTGTCATGCTAAGATAGGTTACAAATCTACAAAGTGCGTAGGCTGTAATATTAAAGAAGTTTTCTAGAAGAAAAGAATTGACAGTCCATCCACAGAATAGGCTATCAATACCTGTTCATTTCAGTGCCTGCACTAAAGGGATAACAAAGCCAGAAGCAGTTAGCTCTGTTCCCTGTGTAGCTGTGGAACCCTGGTGTACTGCAGCCTAAACTCCTATTGAAGTGAATAGAAGCCAAGGCTGCCCTACACCAGTGACAAAGCCAACTGCTTCTGGTTCTGTTCTCACAGCAGTGCAGCAACAAACAGTGATTTTCAGGAAGAACGGGTGACGACAACCTTAACATTGAACTATCCCATGGATAGGCCATCAATACTATTCTTTTTGGATAAACTCTGTAAAGTGGTGCCATATTGATATGTCATAAGTTGTGGTTGGTACAGGTCCAGCTGCTGAGACCCCGCACGAATCACTAGAAAAAAGGGACAGAAACAGTTGGCCAAATGTTTATGGCTTTATGTATCTCTCATATTTTCAATCGTGTCTGTACTTTACATGCATAGCCTTCATTCTACAATCAGTCTTAGCATCCGGACCCTCACCAATCACAACTTTCATTTCAGAACAGATCTCTCTCTCTCTGCTCTCTACTATCCCTCTCCTCTTACAAACAACCATACATTCTTTCTCTCCCAAACACATTTATCATACAGTTTTGACTTGTGTTTTACAGGTATAAATAGAAGCTGTATATCATGTGATTTATAACTAAAATGTATGTTAGACTTGCCTGTATTGATCCAAGAATTCAGGATGGGGATTGACTGGATCCAGTGGTCCATAAATTAAATGTACTATGGGTAGAGAACATACTATGTAATGTTAATAGTTTTGTCTTTTTTTCTCTGATGTCACATTTAAGAAATATCAATATATAAACATTGTAAGATGAAGTTAAAATCTGTAGAGCTACTTATGATAACACTTCTCTACTGTCATGGCCGGCTATATTTTCAGCTGCCATCTAGTAGAGGACAGTAAGGGAGCATTCACATGGTCGCAAATTTGTAGTGACAGAGCTGCAGTGATTCAGAGTTTCCCCTCTGCCGGCATGATATTGACACTTCATGCCAGGCGGGGAACACATACATTCATTTCCTTCTTCATCCGTAACGTCCGCAAATTTGCGGACATGTGAATGCCCCCTAAGAATCTCTAGAGAAACCCATTTTAGGTATAAAATATTTGGGCAACTACAGAATTATATAAGATTTATGTTACGTTTTTTTGCCTGGAGCTCAAATGCTGCATGAAGGTCGGGTGTAGATCCCATAATATGTACCCTGAAATATGCCCATATTACGGCTGTCTGAAAGATGCAAAGGGGTTGGCCACTTTATAGTAAAATAGTTCAGTGTACAATATTAGTAACAGTACTCACTGCAGTTACTGACAGCAGCTCCCTGTGTACCTTAGAGCTAAAATCAGACTCCCCTCATCCAGGCTGTGCTGTCCTGCTCTGTGGTGAGTCTGTCCATAAGATGTAGAGAAGACTCGGTAAAACTGGATTCGCCACGGCGCTGGACTCCTCAAGGAGCTTGATAAAGGCGGCAGCACGCCACCAAAACACGTTGCTCAATTAAACCAGCTACTCACAATAATAATCCTTTCTGGCTTCGGATAATTACATTTCTTGAGTCCAGTGCCGTGGCTAATCCAGTTTTACCGAGTCTTCTCTACATGTTTATGCGGCCGATGGCATTGTGACGGGAGCCACTGACCGCAACTTGACAGCCTGGCTGCGGACTCTCCACTATTAAAGTCTATCTAGTGTTGTGCCTACAGCTTGCACAACACCATAAGGTTAGTTGTTTTTCAACCCTAATTCCTACATCCCTTTTTTATATACAATACTGCACCATAAGCGCCCCTCTCTCTTTTCCTCTTTTTTCCGTTTATACTCTGTCCATAAGATGGCCGACATGGAGGATCATGTGATCCTTACTCCAAATCCAACAAGTAGTAAGGAACATATTAGGGGGTTGTCTGGGGAGCGTAAGGAGGCTGAAGCCTTCTGCTCCCCCAGCTTACTTACTGTGATTCCACATCACAGATGTAAGCCTTCCGAGATGTGAAGGGGCAGGTGTATATACCGATCAGCATGTGTGGGTAAAACCACGCTTACGAGTAATGTCCAATAACTATTGGATGTCGCTTGCAAGTGTGGTTTTAACCACACATGCTGTTTGGGATATACACCCACCAACACCATGTCACGGAAGGCTTAGAGTACATTCTTGACATGGAATCACAGTACGTAAGCCATTGAGCAGAAAGCTTCAGCCGTCAACCCCTATAATGGGTAAATAACAAACAAACTAAAATACTACAGCTAATCAGATATCTATGTAAATATAGCAATAGGGTTATGTTCACACACAGTATTTTGGGACCTTTTTTAAGCCGTGAAAAGAATTGACAAAAAAATAAATAAAAAATTTGCAGTATTTATTTTTTTTTTTTGCTTTTGGTAGTTTATTGCAGCTGGTTAAATCTCAAAATATGGCACAAATTAATGTGCAGGCTATAGTACCTTTTTTTATTTTGCTGAAAAGACGTAAAATATTTTTCTGCTTAGATAATAGGAGTGATCAAAAAATACAGTACTGGTATGAGTCATATGTATTCATAAAGGAAGCTCTCTGCCTTCAAAATGATCTAGTGATGAATTGGGAACACCATGAATATAAAATTCCTCTATTTATTCCCTTTGGCTCCTACTCCGAAGTTTTCCAGAGGTTGGAATGTGTTTAGACCGATAGTCTGCTAATTCATTATTATGCACACTGTTGCTTTCAAGCATTTTGTCTTGTTTTTTTATTATTTACACTGGGGACACTCAAGATTTAAAGCACAGAGAGTTTGTGAGATCCTTACACAGATGGACACTAATTTCTCCCAAGGGAATAGGGAGATCGTCTTTGATGGACACTCAACCACACCAATGAGAGGACTGTTTTGAAGTGATGGACATTGTGAAACACCAATAAGCTGGGTTCACACACTGTATACTTCAGGCAGTATTTGGTCCTCAAGTCAGGTCCTCATAGCAACCAAAACCAGGAGTGGATTGAAAACACAGAAAGGCTCTGTTCACACAATGTTGAAATTGAGTGGATGGCCGCCATATAACAGTAAATAACTGCCATTATTTCAATATAACAGCCGTTGTTTTAAAATAACAGCAAAAATTTGCCATTAAATGACGGCCATCTACTCAATTACAACATTATGTGAACATAGCCTTTCTGTGTTTTCAATCCACTCCTGGTTTTGGTTGCTATACAGCCTCACAAATACAGCCTCAAATATACATAGTGTGAACCCAGCTATAAGGTGTATTTGTAAATTGAACACTTGTGTATAAAAATGTTGTATTTGCACTTAGTCACTGAGCTTGAAAAAGACCGCGTGAGACAGTCGAAACGTCGCTTTACTTTGCTGTTCTGCACTGTTATGGAGTAAATTGCACGTTACTTTGAAAAATTGGGAGTACTGTTGGAATTCGTTTGAATATTTGCACTGATCAGTGGTTGGGATCCTCTGGCTGGCACCGATCTATATTTTCAGCTCCGAGCTGTGCTGCCTAGTATCCTTGTTACTGCCTTCAAAGTGAGAGACAGACAGCTGTTTTTTGCATAGACATCAGACAGCCATCATTCATTGGTAAGGAGGGAGGGGGGATTAGAGTGCTCAGCTCATTAAATTACTTATATGAGTCCTATATATTACTAGCACACTCCTATTAGCCAAGCAGAGTAATATTTTTGTGTCATTTGAGATAACAAGAATGCTATGCCTCTAGTATATTGTCCTTACATACGGCAGCATAATCAGATGGCAGATCTGTTCTAGCACAAATCTACTATACCTGCTTTATAATTAGAGGAATTTCCTTATTGGTTATCTATTCTCAATCTTCTGCTTCAGGTCCTGTCATATCCCACAATACATTGCAGTTTTGTACTGGAAACAGGTTATCAGATTTCTGAAGATGCACAAGCCTGGAGAGACAGAAATGGCTGCACATGGTACCCATGGTTGATACGAAAACTTGTTCAGCTACATTAAAAAACCAACATCAGAAGTTAGTATATAATTTGATCAAACTATATTGCCTCATGTACCATGTGCAGGTCTCTGATACACATGAGTCCCTAACCAAACAACACTGTGCCAGTCAGCAAACGCCAACCCTGCAAAGCGTGCGCAAGCAGGCAAGGGAGGCCACGGAATGGCCCTGCAACCCCAATGTTACAGGTCCAAAACCGTAGCCAACCCCCCCCCCCCCCCAAACCGTAGGTGCGATGTGCAGCCATTTCTGTCTCTCCAGATTTCTGAAGATGTATCATTGAAACTTTTAATAGCATAATGGCTTTTAGGGTTTGTACTCACAAGGAACCGATGTATTGGCCAATGCACCCACCCAGCGTTCTCTGTACTTTCTGCGCTGGTTTATATACTGTAAAATACTAAGAACCAAATTAAGGTTATAAAATACTATTGTGCAACCGTTTAGTAAAGGATAAGGAAAACTATGACTATGTTATGTTAAAACTAGATGGGTGTGTTTAAATCATAGTATCAAAAGGAATGTGGTAGATGAGGTAAACTTTGTGCAAAGTAGTGTCTTTATTTACAGTGTTTCTCAAATATATATACATTATTTAGTGCAATACTGCACCAATAGTATCATACAGCATTCAGTCCAAATACACTGGTGGTAGTAACACTTGCCACAGAGGAGAACATCTGGTCCCTTTGTCAATAGCTAGAGACGGGGAACATCAGAATCACAGTAACCCATCTGCTTTACCTTTTTTGCATGATATGAGAGCCTTGGAATAGGGACACTGCATGAGGTTCTGCTGAATTCACTAAGGGACCAGATGTTTTCAACTGTGGCTAGTGTAACTACCAACAGTGTATTCGGACTGAATGCTGTATGATACTATTGGTACAGTAGTGCACTAGATGGTTTATATGTTGCAGTGAAAAGATAGATCAAATCCTGGGAAATTAAATTTGATAAAGTCCCGGGAAATAAAAATGGCCAAGCCGTTCCACCATTTCCCTGAAAAAAGTCAGGAATTTGATCAAATCCTTTACCCCTTTCAAGGAAATGATGGAATGGAATTCTATCATTTCCCCCCAGCAACATACAAATTTCTTACTGCCTATCGGGAGGTCCACTGCAGCAGGCAAAAGGTCCTAGATAAGGGGGGAAAGAGGGAGAGGCAGACGGGTGGAAAGGGAGCAGAACAGCGGCATTTCCCACTTGCAACATATAAGTTCCTTACTGCCTGTCAGAACGCCCTGTGCAGAAGGTCCTGGATAGGGAGCAGAGAGGCAGAGGCAGATGGGCGGACAGGGAGCAGAGTTGCAGCATTTCCCCCCCTGCAACATACAAGTACCTTACTGCTTGTCGGGAGGTCTGGTGCAGAAGGTCCTGGACGGGAAGCAGAGAGGTGGAGGCGGAGGCAGACAGGTGGACATAGAGCAGAGCGGCGGCTTACACACACGATTGTGAGTGGCACTGGAAGGCAGAAGGCACGCACCAGACCTCCCGACAGGCAGTAAGGAACTTTTATATCGCTGGGGGGAAATGATACAATTCCATTCCATTATTCTCCTAAAAAAAGGGGTCAGGAACTTGATCAAATCCCTGACTTTCTTCAGGGAAATGATTGAACAGCTTGGCCATTTCATCATTTCCCAGGATTTGATCAAATCCCTGATTCTATCATTTCACTGCTATATATATATATAATATGTGTGTGTGTGTGTGTGTGTGTGTTAGAAACACTGTAAACAAGGACAAACACTACTTTGCATGAAGTTTCCATCTACCACATTCCTTTTAATACTATGGATTCTATGAAAACTAATGACTTACAAACCGATATTTTGTGAATAAGTAAGTTTAAATCATGCTTCCTTACTTCTAAAAAAATTTCTCCAGAGAGAGATCATGGCGGATACACTAACTGCAAAATTGATACACCCCACCAACTTAATATACAGTCCAGATCCCAAACACTTTCAACTCTGAGATGTCAACACCCTAAAGAGTGAAACTGGCCATTGGGCAACTCAACCTTTGATTTGATTATACTTTTCCAGAAGTCATTCCAGAGGAGTAAGCAATACGGATTAATTTTGTGCATATTTCGCCTTGTGTGACCGGCTTTGGTAAGGTGGTGATAAAAGAGATGTGTTGTCCTATGCCAACCCAGTGCAAGTTAGATTATACTTTACCTGTCTACTACTAGATTGCCATCATTAGTCCTGAGAGCAGTCCACATATCCCAGTATTCTGTTTCTGATGGCTGTGTAAAAGGACCAAACACTTCACTGATTCTGCCAATACAAAATCAATAAATTGTGTTCAGACAGATATATGTTCTGATTATTATAATTCCTTTAAAAAATGTAAATATAATTGTTTCTATAGAAACAGTTACATGTTTGCCATTTTTAACCCAGGATTGTATTACCTGATAAAAAAATGTACTATGCAGAGTGTAAAGGCCCTATTCCACGGAACGATTATAGACCGTATTCGGCCGATATCGGCCGCTACGGACAGTAATCGTCCCCTGGAATAGAGTGCAACGATCAGCCGACATCGTTCATGTCGGCTGATCGTTGCAGTCGCTTGTTTTTCAAACCACCATAACAAGAGAATGCAGTAGTACAAGTAGTATAAGAAGCATGAGAAAAGCAACTAGAAAGGGAGATGTGGAGTAACTGCAGCATTCATTCCACTCTCAGCCCTTAAATACATGTTTGTATTATATAAATCTATAAATGGTAATAATAATATTACTCACCCTTTGCTAAAGAAGTAAAAATTCATCAGCCTAGTAAGTACCGGTGAAAAAATTCCACCATCTTTCAGCAGCTGTTGGTAGGCAAAGAAGTGATTTGCTATAATGCAAGTCTGTGTAAGCTCAACGTTACTGTAGAAGTATTGTGATCTTTTGATGCCCTTCCAAAATTATTTTAAGATCTAAGTCTGACTACTGAAGTAAAACATAGTATGAGGCATAATCAAAGTATAATTAACCAACCTTCTGAATTAATCTGGGATAGTGAGTCTCTGGGAAGATTCCTGCAAATAAATTAAATATAACAGTTACCTTCCTGTCCTCTTGCCATGTTATGAAATACCTGCATACATATGTAAGAAAGAGACCCTATATATTAGTTACTAGAAGATAGTAGACAGGGAATCCATCAGCTCTATTTCCTGCTAAGAGTGGCAGATACTGCTGGTTAGCTGTTAGGGCATAATAGCAAACTGTACTTTTCTGGAGCTGATGGTGGCTGCCAAACTTTACTTTTTCTTTTATTTTTATTACTTAGATAAGTATCATTACTGTGGAGTTAAACTGCTTAAGTGTCATGGCCTGTCACATCCCCTCATTCCTCCTCATCCCAGACCCTCCTTGAGTGGTGTACAGAACCCTGAATGTCAGTCAAGAAGGTGCTGAGAGGTGAGGACAAGTAGCGAGACATGCCAAGCTGTGACACTTGACACTTATCTAAGAAATAAGGTGATTTTATAAGTATAATTAACACAATCAGCTCCACTTAGCAGCAGATAGAGCCGATCACAATGTCATGTTGCAAAAAGCTCCATAGTCTTGCTGCTCTTACAGTAGAGAATCCCTGTCTGTAATAATGGTTAAACCTTCTTTCCTCTAGACGTAGGTCAGGTTACAAGTTATAAAAAGATCACTAGAAAAATCACTATACTGTTTCTTCATATTTTGTACATTGTGATCTGCTCGACGCCTGAGACATCTTTTTTCTAATAATAATATTTATTTGTAGAGCGCCAACAGATTCTGCAGCACTTTTTTTTATACACACAGTACAGAGGTTACATTTACATGTCGCTGGAGCTTACAGACTACAACTGGGGGTGACACTAAACTAAATAGCCCCAAGCTTGATAACCTGTCCTGGTACTGTACCCACTCATTCCCTTAATGACCTTGGTCACCCTCCTTTGCACCCGCTCCAGTTCAGCTATGTCCTTCTTATATACCGGTGCCCAAAACTGTGATTTTTATAGAGGGAAAACTATGAGCATCTATATATCTTTTTTGATGCATCCCATGAATTTATTAGCCTTGGCAAGCACTGTCTGGCACTGATCACTGAAGTTAAGTTTACTGTCCACCAATGCACCCAAGTGCACCAAGTCAGGGATTTGGTAGTAGTTTGCCCAGTGTTTTTGTACATAATTGTACATTTTGGCCCAGATGTACTAACCTTCATGCTGTACTTTCCTGTACAGTGCTTCAATGTAGGTTCTGACTGTGAGTGAAGCAGGAGCAGCTCTCTGCTACACTGGTGCAGCAACCATCTCCCTCAACCCCCACCCCACAACTGGTGAACGCTGGCCACAGTGCCCTCTACAGCCTAAACAGTCAGGTGTCAAATCCTTTTATATTTGCCTACATATCTAAAAGCCTTTGCAAGTCATGCAGTCATCCAACCACTAAGTGCCAGTATTTTAGTTACAAACTGACCCAGGACACGCTAAGGCATATATAAATATATATAGCGGAGATATGTACATTATTGACATAAGAGCCACCAATGTCCACCTAACAATGTTGCTCAGTCGTCTAGCAGGACTGGCCTAGGAGTATCAAATCTAATCTCTGCAAACACTATTTTACCTCCATTGGAGAGACACAAGCTTCCGATGTTAATATGTCCTTGCCTTTTATGTTCATACCTAAGGAAAAAAATGTAAGCAAGTTGTAATATCTAGATACAAACAAGAAAGAAAGATCTGTGGGCACTAATATGTACTTTGTAACCCAATATTAAATCTAATCTAACAAAATTCTAGAAAAGGATCTAAAACACTGAACAGAAAAATATGACAAGGACTAACAAGTAATGTTTTCCATTTTAAAATATATTGCTATTGTTTTGGAGCAATACATGTCCCAAAACCTGTAACCAAGTGCTGCCAGACTGTCTCAGCCAGCACAAGATGCAGCCTACCATTAGATACACTGTTCCAGAGTTAGTCCCGGACTCTCCTTTACTAGGCCACTGCTGTGACAGCATAGCACCAGCACTTGGTTACTAAGTAGTAATTTGAGGGCATTCAGAGCATCAAAACTTTAGCTAAAGGCTGAATATTTGTCACCTAAACAAACAAACAAAAAAGAATCGGATCCACCTGCAGAAGACATAAGACATTTACATACAAATATGGAGGAAACAGTACTGACCTATAGAGCAATTCCTGGGCAACAGTATCTCCATAATCGTGGGAAAGTAAGTTCACTTTTTGATCTATCAAGCCAAGGTGACTGATCATAGCTTCTACAATACGGGCCTGCTCAAAGACGGAATAGCGGTGGAATCTCTGCAAAATTTATTTTATTTTTGAAACTGTGGCACAGAGCATCATCAGGAAAAAAAAATCATAATAAATGTAGGATCATAGTGGAGAAAAGGCGTCCGTCTGTTCAGGGCCGTATTAATAGCTGCTGCTGCCCTAGGCACTAAACCTAAAGACGCCCCAGCTTCACTCACCAATTAGCATCATGGAGCATGGTTTCGGCCACATGCATTTCTCTACATGTAGAAACATTGTCTGAATCACATTTTTCATGGTTTTTTACTGCTTAAAACATAAACAAATTTCACCACAGGATTGGTAGATTGGTAGGTAATAGCTCTAGGCATCACATTTAACATCGCCACACCAGACCTGACCAATATCACCATACCAGCTGCGGGGGGGCTGCTCAGGTGATCGCTGATCATCCGGGCAGCCCATAGGATATAGCGGCGATCTGCTGCCGCCACTCATTTTACATGGAGCGACGACAGTGGATTGTTGCTATATAAGTCATTTGTCTTTCAACATGTTGAAAGACAAATGACTTCAACGATCAGCCGACATGAACGATGTCGGATGATAGTTGCCTCCTATTCCAGGGGACGATTATCGTCCGTAATGGCCGATATCGGCCGAATACGGCCAATAATCGTTCCGTGGAATAGGGCCTTTATGTAAGCCAAAATAAAGTTGTCCACACTTCACATTCAACAGGCAGATACTGTCTGAGTACTACACAGCTAACAGATAAACTGCTGTACTTACTGGCTTGTCACTAAAACCAAAGCCTATAAAGTCCAGAGCAATCACTCTTTGGAATCTTTGTGTTAGCCCTTCCCAGACCTACAAAAAGAATACAATATAATACAAACACTGCGAAATACATAAAAGAGATTTATGAAAACACAAGGGCCAGCAACAAACTGGAAAAAGCAGCCCTGTAATCTTGCTTATTGTGGGTTCACATCTGCATTTGAATCTGCTCCTCTATTATGTTTTTCTGTTGCATTTGCGGAGAAATGTAAATAGACTGATCAGTCCCAGTTTACTTCAATAGGTTTTTATTCAGATCAGTTTGCATTGCTTGTGCTCCGTTTTCATCCAGTCAGTTTTTTTGAACGGACAAAAAAAAAGTTTGTGATTGCATAAATTTTCTATCTGTCCCAAGAAAACAAACCATAAACAGAGAGTACGCATCCACTTTCTTTTTAACCCCTTAAGGACAGAGCCTGAAATGGCCTTAATGACAGAGACAAATTTTATGAATATGACCAGTGTCACTTTAGTCATTAATAGCTTCGGGATGCTTTTACCTATCCGGCTGATTCTGAGATTGTTTTCTCGTGACATATTGTACTTTACATTTCTGGTAAATTGGAGTCGATACTCATAACAAATCTTTATGAAAAAAACCCAAATAAGGTGAAAAAATGTGAAAAAATGCATTTTTCCAACTTTGAAACTTCTTTGCGTATACAGAAAGTGGTTATACCACATAAATTATATATTAAATAGCATTAGCAACATGTCTACTTTATGTTGGCGGCATTTATTAAACTATCTTTCATTTTTTTTAGACGATAGGAAGCTTAAAACATTAGCAGCAAATTTCCAAATTTTCAGTAAAATTTCAAAATCAGATATTTTTAGGGACCTGTTCAGGTTTAAAGTGTATTTGAGGGGCCTGTATGTTAGAAAGCCCCACAAAGCACCCCATTTCAGAAACTGCACCCCCCAAACTCTGCAAAAGCATATCCAGAAAGTGTTTAAACCCTTTAGGGGAGTCACAGAAATAAAAGCCAAGTGTGTAAGGAATTTGAAAATTTTAATTTTCTGTACAGAGATTTTATTGTAATCCAATATTTTTCATAATTATAAACCTATTACCAGAGAAATGCACCCCAATAATTATTGCCCCGTTTCTGCAGTTTATAGAAATACCCCATATGTGGCCCTATTGCGCTATTTGACGCAACCACAAGCCTCAGATATAAGGGAGCGCCTAGTGAATTTCAACGCCTCCGTTATATTTGGTCATTTTTGACTGTACCACTTCAGGTTGGCAGAGGCTCTGGGGTGTCAAAACCTAAAAAACACCCCTAAAGGGACACCATTTAGAAAACTACACCCCTCAAGGAATGTAACAAGGGGTGCGGTGAGCATCTGGACCCCACAGGTGCTTCACAGATTTTCCGAACAATATGGCGTGAAAAAAGAAAAATTTATTTTTTACACTAAAACGTTGTTCTAGCCTTCAATTTTTCATTTTCTTAAAGGGATAAGAGGCAAAAAAAAGACAAAAAATGTGTAGCGCAGTTTCTCCCGAGTACAGAAATACCCCACATGTGGCGATAGAGTGCCAAGGGGGCGCAGGACGAGCCTCCAAAGGGAAGGAGCGCCAATTGGCTTTTGGAAGCTGAATTTCACTGAAAAGGATTTCAAGGGCCATGTCGCATTTACAGAGCCCTCGTGCTGCCAAAACACTGGAAACCCCCCACAAGTGATTCCATTCTGGAAACTACACCCCTCAAGGAATCTAACAAGGGGTGCAGTGAGCATATGGACCCCACTGGTGACGGGCACAAATGTGGAACAATGTGACGTAAAAGGGAAAAATTTCATTTTTTCACTTTCATGGCACAAATGTGCCCGTCATCAAGGGGTCCATATCCTCACTGCACCCCTTGTTAGATTCCTTGAGGGGTGCAGTTTCCAGAATGGGGTCACTTGTGGGGGGTTTCCAGTGTTTTGGCAGCAGGAGGGCTCTGTAAATGTGACATGGCGTTCATCATCCATTCTAGCCAAATCCAACCTCCAAAATCCAAATGGCGCTCCTTCCCTTCGGAGGCTTGCCCTGTGCCCACATGGCGCTTTATGTCCACATGTGGGGTATTTACGGACTCGGGGGAAATTGCTCTACACATATTGTGTGTTTTTTTCTCTTTTAACCCCTTGTGAAAATGATAAATTCAAGGCTAAACCAACATTATAGTGTAAAAAATGTAATATTTCATTTTCACGCCACATTGTTCCACATTTGTGCCCGTCACCAGTGGGGTCAATATGCTCACTACACCCCTTGTTACATTCCCTGAGGGGTGTAGTTTCCATAATGGGGTCACTTGTGGGGGGTTTCAACTGTCTTGGCAACACAGAGGCCTTTTGAATGCAACATGGCCCCTCAAAATCCATTCCATCCAAATCCAGCCTTCAAAAACGAAATGGTGCTCGTTCCCTTCGGAGGCTTGCCCTGCACCCGCATGGCGCTTTATGTCCACATGTGGGGTATTTACGGACTCGGGGGAAATTGCGCTACACATTTAGTTTTTTTTCTCCTCTTTTAACCCCTTGTGAAAATGATATATTCAAGGCTAAACCAACATTATAGTGTAAAAAATGTAATACTTCATTTTCACGCCACATTGTTCCACATTTGTGTCCGTCACCCGTGGGGTCCATATGCTCACTACACCCCTTGTTACATTCCTTGAGGGGTGCAGTTTCCATAATGGGGTCACTTGTGGGGGGTTTCAACTGTCTTGGCAACACAGGGGCCTTTTGAATGCAACATGGCCCCTCGAAATCCATTCCATCCAAATCCAGCCTTCAAAAACCAAATGGCGCTTCTTCCCTTCGGAGGCTTACCCTGCACCCGCATGGCGCTTTATGTCCACATGTGGGGTATTTCCAAACTCAGGGGAAATTGCTCTACACATTAAATGTTTTTTTTATCTTTTAACCCCTTGTGAAAATGAAAAAAACATGACAAGATTAATGATTTAGAGTAAAAATTTTACAAAAATTACACTAAATGTTGGTCTAGCCTTGATTTTTTTCCATTTCCACAAGGGGTTAAAAAAGAAAATGAACACAAAACGTGTAGGGTAATTTCCCCTGAGTACGAAAATACCCCACATGTGGACATAATGTGCCATATGGGCACAGGGCAAGTCACCAAAGGGACAGAGCGCCATTTAGAGGCTGGAATGGAGGATGGAGGCCATGTCGCAATTACAAAGCTCCTGTGCTTCTAGGACAGTAGAAACCCCCGACAAGTGACCCCATTCTGGAAACTACACCCCATAAGGAATCCAACAAGGGGTGCAGTGAGCATATGGACCCCACTGGTGACGGGCACTTACGTAGAACATGTGCCGAGAAAATAAAAAATACAATTTTTTTCATTTTCACGTCCCAAATGTGGCCGTCACCAGGGGGCCATATCCCCGCTGCCCCCCTTCTTAGATTCCTTATGGGGTGTAGTTTCCAGAATGGGGTCACTTGTGGGGGGTTTCTACTGTCCTGGCCGCACAGAGGCTTTGTAATTGCATCATGGCATCCTCTAATGGGAATGGCGGCCATACCTATTTAGCTGGGGAAAAGGGACAATTCTAATTTATTTTGGGGGTATTAGGCCAATTATTGGTTTATAAGGTTGGAAATGACAGGTGTCCATCAAATTCAACCTGTGTTGATCCAGAGGAAGGCAAAAAAAAACCCTCGTAAGGCAGACGACAGTAGCCTCATCACAGGGGAAAAATTCCTTCCCGACTCCATAATGGCGATCAGAATAATCCCTGGATCAACGTGACCCCTGAAATAGGAATAAGGGACAGAATTTAGATAATGTAGAACCCCAGTGACGTGTGGTGCGCCTTGGAGCGATCCAGTATGCAGAGGCCGGGGGGATCAGGACAGGTGTCACACTGGAAATGGTGTCCTTCCTGATCCCCCTGTTACACCACACTCTGCACTTCTTCTGGGGTCTCCTGTTCTCCAGTGTGGGGGACGTCACCTGGAAAATGTTGCCCTGGTGCGATACGGGGTCCTTCATATCCAGAAGTGCTGGGTCCGCTCCATGGCTGCTAAATATTAGGGCGCTATTACTACTTCTGATATGTTTGGATCGTGCCGCAAGCTACAGGGCAGCGAGAGACCAGAGGAGGGGGAGCTGGTATAAAAGTTATCCCCGTACAGATGGTGACCTTTATCCAGCAGTGGGAAGATCAGTTCCCGGACGATCTTCCCACTAACTCCGAGGATGGGGGGGCATCTGGGGGCTGGATTCGGGTGTCCCTTCCTACATACACTCTAAGGGTACGTGCACACTGCGGAATCGCGACAGATAACCCTTCGTGCATTCCACAGCTGGCACCCACCGGCGGACTGATGCAGGCGCGCGTCTCCACACGTGTCATAGACTCCATTCTATGCACGGGCGGATTCCGCTCTCCGTCCAACGTGTTCATTCTTTGGATGGACGATGGAATCCGCCCGTGCATAGAATGGATTCTATGACACGGGTGGAGACACATGCCTGCATCAGTCCGCCGGCGGGTGCCAGCTGTGGAATGCACGAAGGGTTATCCTTCGCCATTCCGCAGTGTGCACGTACCCGAAATCTGTAAGTGTACCCTAAGGTACGCTCACAGAGTTTGTACAATTTCACTCCATACCGTCATCTCTTATTGGGACGGTACTGGCGGAAAAGATGTGTCTGGGGGGCAGCGTACGCTACGCTACCCCCAGATACGTCACTGGAGGATGAGGATGATGAGGATGAATGGAGGAACGAAGGACCCCCCATTCATCCTCACTGGCTGTTTCGGTGTCAGAGGTAATAATAACGTATCCCTCTGACGCCGAAAACACCCAGGGGGCCATCTTTATATGGGGACTAGTATATGGGGTATGTAGTGGTGTAGTGTCAAACTTTATTCAATGTAGTGTGGTGTAATGTAGTGTTTTTTACGTGTTTTTTTTACAGTAAGTATAAAAAAAAAACCTACGCCAACAAAGGAGTTGCTGATAAATGCCGCACTTATGTGCGGCACTTATAAGCAGACCGTGGCAGTAGAATATAGAAAAAAAACACCCTACGCCAAAAAGGAGGAGTTGCTGATTAGCAGCGCACTTTCGTGCGATGCTGATCAACACTCAGCGGCGATAGGGTGCGGAAAATAGAAAAAAAAAAATTTGAAAAAAAAAAAAAAAAATTCTGAACATCCCTGTAGCTGCTGATAAGTGTATTACACATATCAGCCGCTAGAGGGCAGCAGAGCGCAAAATACGGAAAGAGCCGACGCTGGAGCCGAAAATAGCCGAGAGAAGCCGAACGTGACATCACGGAAGAAGCCGAAGACCCGAACGAAGACGAGGATGCCGCGAACCCGGAAGACGCCGATCAGGAGCCCGGGACAGGTGAGTAATGTACAAATACCTGCTCTGGACCCCTCGGCTGCCTAGCTGAGGGGTCCAGGGCAGGTATTTACTATATTGTGGGACTCTGATCGCCGTGCCACCGGCCCGATCGCCGTGAATGGCCGGCCGGTACCGGCCGGCCGTTCACGGCGATCGGGCCGGTGGCACGGCGATCACCATTACTTTTTACAGTAATGGCGGTCGGTGCCGTCCTCGGACAGCACCGACCGCCATTTTTTTTCCGGGTCATCGGGTCGCCGATGACCCGGAAAGGTTCCGATCGCCGCTATTGGCTGATCTGAATTGATCAGCCTATAGCGGCGATCGTAAGCACGGGGGGTGTTAACCACCCCCCGTGCCGTGAAGCTAAGATGGCCTGCTATGATTTATAGCAGGCCATCTTCCCCGACCGCTGTGTGTGAACACGCAGCGATCGGGGAAACATCGGGCGTAAATTTACGCCCTGATGCGCCAAGTACCAGGGCGCGAGGGCGTAAGTTTACGCCCGATGTCGTTAAGGGGTTAATTAAAGTCAATGTTGACGGATGTAAACGCTTTACCCTTACATCTGTTTATTTCTGTTTTTCTGTTGCCTAAAGATGTGAGGCAGATGTGAGCCTAGCTTTAGGGCCCTATTCCACCGGACAATTATCGTTCACATAATTGTTAACGATTAACAATCTCAGACGACCGCTATTGCAAAAGACCTAAAAAACGTTCACTCATTTCCATGGAACGATAATCGTTACTTATGATCATATTTGCGATCGTTTTTTCTTCGCTATTGCGTTCGTATCTACTGGGAACGACCGAACGACGTCTTATTCAATGTGAATGATTTGCGAACGTTTTGCGAACGAGCAACGATAAAAATAGGTCCAGGTCTTATAAAGCGATCAACGATTTCTCGTTCGGTCGTTAATCGTTAACTGCATTTCAACTGAACGATTATCGTTTAAATTCGAACGATTTAACGATAATCTGAACGATAATCGTTCGGTGGAATAGGGCCCTTAGTCTGGTGCATGAACTGTTCTGATAACATCCAGGGGTAGAATGCAAACTCTCAGAGGTGGTTTTATAGCTCACATTTGTACACAACTAGTCAATTTTAGTAAGGAAATTATGAATTATGATTTCTCCATGCACAAAAATGTCTATATTGTGTACTACTTAACTTCATACAAGACACTTATGAACTTAAAGCGACTCTGTGCCCACAATCTGACCCCCCCAAACCACTTGTACCTTCGGATAGCTGCTTTTAATCCAAGATCTGTCCTGGGGTCCGTTCGGCAGGTGAAGCAGTTATTGTCCTAAAAAAATACTTTTAGGGTGCCTTCACACCTACCAACTCTGCAGCAGATTTTCTGCTGCGGATCCGCAGCGGATTTGACTAAATGAATGAACACAGCATTAAATCCGCACTGTAAAATCCGCTGCGGATACGGTGTGTGTGAAAGCACCCTTAAACTTAAAGCCTGTGCCAAACGGGAGTATCTGTGCCCTAACTTTGCGCCACCCCTCCGTCCCTCCTCCCCACCCTCTTCATCATAAAAAAATGCCACTGAAACATTTTTTCCATGCTGAACATTGCACAGGTCCTTAACGATCCAGCCCATGTGCCGGGCTGCCACAGGTGGGGAATAGTAGGCAATCTGCCTGGAGCATTCCTAGTGATGAGGAGGGTGGGAAGGAGGGACAGAGAGGTTGTGCAAAGTTAGGGCACAGATACTCCCGTTTGGCACAAGGCTTCAAGTTTAAAAGTATTTTTTTAGGACAATAACTGCATCACCTGCCGAACGGACCCCAGGACAGATCTTGGATTAAAAGCAGCTATATGAAGGTACAAGTGGTTTGGGGGGGTCAGATTGTGGGTACAGAGTCACTTTAAGAGATATTCAATTAACAGACAATACCTTATACCAGTCATAGCTTGATGTTGGAAAACCATGTAAAATAATCACCACATCTGAGCTTCCTACAGCTCCCCAAGATTCTAAAAAGAAAAAAATATAGATAGATAGATAGATAGATAGATAGATAGATAGATAGATAGATAGATAGATAGATAGATAGATTAGATAGATAGATAGAGCGAGCATTGGTTGGAGTAACAATGTAATGCGTACAAATCTTTATTAATAGTCTGTTATGTGTAAACACTCTCTCCTAGTAAGTAGGTAAGGAAGGTTAGTGATATATGGCAATGCTTCAACTAAATCATGTGACCAAAATATTTCTGTGACTTGTCAGCGACAGACATTTGCAATTTGGAAAAAAGCTAAATCACAGAGAAGTCGCAAGCAGGTCACAGTTGCATACGACTTGCATTGATGTCAGTGGTGACATGTGGCGAAAAAAGGAATTAAAAATTTATTTTTTGCAACTGTTGCAATGCAGTAGCAATATGTTGCATGTCACTAAGATAAAGTGCACATTGCAGTGCAAGGCTATGTTCACACTATGTAAGCTACCTAGTAATCACGGATGTTGTTACAACGGCTGTGATTACTAAGTAGCTTGTGTAGTGCTGCCTTCTATGGAATCCCGGCCAGAGTGTATACACTGCGGCCAGGATCCCTAGCGGCGCCGCAAGAAACCGACATGTCAGTTTTCTGCGGCCCCTATTCCATGGATAGCAGCCACAGGAAACCCTGTCAGTTCTCAAAATGGAGCGTGCGGCTCCGGCTGCACGCTCCATTGTGTGCAGCACAGAGTTTAGTGGCGGTGAAGATCATCCAGCCGATACTGCAGTACCGACCAGGATTTTCTTCTCAGACAACGGCCACTCCATGACCCGTCCGGGTCACGGAATGGCCGGTGTCTTACCACGTGTGAACATAGCCGAACACTGCAATCTTTATGTCATCTGACCAAAGTAGCCATGAAGGCCTAGCCTATCTGTGGGCAAAACAATATACAATCAAGGGGATATAATGATTGTGTATATAGGTTTATAGCAATAATTTGGTCATATGAACAATTACTCATCATGTGATAAAGCCTGGTCATGTGACCCAGTGACATCATTTCCGGTTCTCCGGCGTTACTGATTGCGTTATGTGATACACATGATGGGTATGTGTTTGATTGGTTGTATGGGGTTTATAAGATCTGAGCTCAGTACTTGGGACATCACCCTCGATAAAGCAACAAGCGAAACGTGCGTCGGGTGTACGGTGAGGTGGATACATGAACTAAGGACACGTATGGGTAATGTTTTATCATAGGAGGATGGTATTTATTTATCTTTGTATACTCACTGTGAGTTATATTTATACTTATTTATTGTATGTAATCCCAGCCCAGTGCCCAGTACATGTATAGGTTCATCATTTTGTATTTTGCTCTGTGACGGTATATTTTATAACCAAGAACCTTGTTAATCCACCGCTTTTATGGGGATTTGTATCAGCTCTAGCCCCCTTGTGATGTATCTGTTTTTAAACAATTTCACTTTCTGATATGCAAACAATAAAGTAAATTTATATATACTGGTCTTGCATCCGTGATAGATTCTTTTTCGGTTTTGTGTTGGTTAGTGTTGGGTGCGCATGGACCGCACTACTTGAGCCTTGTATAGGAGTACTAATATACAATGTTGGTCAAATGTCCACAAAATGGTCCTATACCCTGTTGCTATACAGTCTGGTAAAATATGAGTTATTATAAAATGCTTTTAAAGGGCACCTCTTAAGAGCCACCATTGTGCAATTATCGGTGCCTTGATTATTGAACCTAAGTGTACCTGTCGTTTCAAGAAACTTTTGACATGTCACAGAGACGTGCAGAAATGGAGAGTTCAACAGCATCCACATCCACAGATGCTGTTGAACTCTCCGTTTCTGCATACTACTACTACAGGTAGTGGACACTACCTGCATCTCAGCTTGCATCCCATCTGTATACACCAAGGTATCTGTGGTGCTGCTGAACTCTCCATTTCTTTGTTATGTCAAAGAGACATGTCAAAAGTTTTGATCAGTCCACATCACGAGTGTTCAGACCCGCACCAATCGGGAGAACGAGTGCTGCAGCACGCCCTCTCCCGGCTCTGTGTAAGACAAAAGAGTTGGGCTCCAAAGAGTTCCATTACAAGCATGGCTCTTTTTTCTAACAAAGAGCCAGGAGAGGACATGGTGCAGAGTGTCTGCTCTGGCTCGTTCTCACGATTGGTACAGGTCTGAACACTCAGACCCGGACTGATAAACCTTTTAACATGTGAATGTACAACTATTACAAAACAAGACTTCTATTCAACCTGATTAAAGCTGCCAAGCAGATTCTAGTGACACCATCTGTTCCTCTGACATTTTCTCTGTTATGTAAGTATGTAAATGTGCTAATCTGGTGCACTTGGGACTGAGCCAGTGCCCCCAGTGCACCAATATCCCTGCCACTGCCAGACTTGATTCTGAAAAAGGTGCGTCACTAAGGGGCAGGGATACAAGTGCACTTGGGGCGCTGGGTCAGTCTCCAGTGCACCAAATTAGCACATTTACATAATTACATAACTAAGAAGATCTCAAAAAACAGGTGGCGCTCAGAGGAACAGACAGTGCCTTTAGAATCTGCTTCGTTTGTTATACCTAGTGGCACATTTGTTTCCCAAAGCCAAGGACATGGTAGAATTCCTTTCTTGGTTTTCCTAATCCCTGTACACTGGAATCTGATCCCATCTTTGGCTCTAAACATACATCTCATGCACAGTGCCTTACAATAAATAATTAGGTAGGGAAAATAGTAAATATAAGAATTTAATTAGAATTAGAATTAATATAAATAGATCTAATACCTCTATAAAAGATCCGTTGTTCTTGGTACGTGAAAAATGCACCAGTGGACCTCCATGTAAAGAGGGCTGGGGAGAGGTTAGGTGGAGGAATGTGCAGGTACACAGCAAGCAGAGGAACTGTTATCAGCCCCACCTGAATCCACCATTCCTTCATCCTGCAACACATACAGAAATACATTACTTATACTGGAAGTAATACAGACATGTACTAGCAGCTACAAAAATGGCTCCAATCCTTGCCTCAAAGACAGGAAAGGATACTTACTGTACGTGCATATGTGTATATGATACAGTCCAGCATCAAATTGAACAGTCTTCCCAGCTAACAATGCAGTATACACATGGCAACTACATAAATGGATTTACAGTAAAGAGGAGATAGTGTCATTCACAACCATTGGACATCTATAGCTCCAGAAGGTAAGAACCCCCATAGATGCTAAAGATTATTACTTTATTTTAGCAATGGAAGGTATGCGAAAACCGTCTGCTTTGGGCAAAGATGTGGTGTGTGCCAAATAGGAATGATGGATGGGCAGGGGGCTCGGCAAAGCTCAGAGCTGGCGTAGATTTCTGAGGCTGGGTAAAGCAGGATCATATTCTCCGTATTTGTTTAGAGATGTGCACCTTTCAATAAATCCATTGCAGGACATAAGGGCAGGGATTAAGAGATACACCATATTGTTCATACGCGGTTTACTAGAAAAAAAGTATAACACAATTTCCACATATTACAAATATATTGAAGCTACTTATGAATATTTCTCTTGTATATGTGTGGATGTATTCACATCCCTTTTGTATTGTAAATAATACAGGGTTTGTATACTAAATAATAAAGGCGCACCTTACCTTTGCTTACATTTTATGCATAAAGTGTCTAGTACTGCAAATACAATTAAACATGTTGCATGTTAGTGTATATGTTAAATGTATATGTTATATGTTAAAATAAAAGTCGGTGATCAGGCATAGCCAGCTTTATGCCATATACTTGCATGTTTTCTTCTCAACTGTGTATAGGCCACAACTGCAATGTCAGCAGAGCCTTGCTGAATGCTGACTATTTCAGTCCTAGTAAAAGATCTGAAGCTCAAAGAATTTGTTTTCTACTGAAAATATGGGAATACAGATTGCACCTTTAAATGGTTGTAAGCAGCTTTATTGCCACAGACATTTAATCTTCTTAATGTTTCTGCTTGCTCAGGACACAGAGCAGAAATCTTCTACACAACCATCTCAAAATATAACATAACTAGCTATATACATTGGGGAACAAAAGAACACACTTAGAAATACACTTTAATGGTGCGTTCACACCTACAGGATCTGCAGCTGATTTTCTGCAGCAGATTTCATTTAAATAATTGAACACAGCATCAAATCTGCTGCAGATCTGCTGCAGATCCTGTAGGTGTGAACGCACCCTTAAGAACATTCAGATCACAAAAGCTATTAGAGGTTTCTACTATACTGAAATGAAAAACCTTGGATAGGACGTGACCATGTCTATCTATACAAGACTCTTGGAAAGAGTAATAAAAGTTTAAGGCATAAAAAACACAAAAAAAACCTTTATTACCAAGGATACCTGTCTTTGTATACAGAGCACTGACTGCATTTTTAAGGGGCCAATTCCCCATGGTTCCACCACTCACCAGGTCCTCGGTCATCTCAACCGGTGGTCCCAACCTAATAGAGGGTGTAAAAGTGCAGCCATTTCCTCTGTGTCAAGACAGGACAAGGAAGTTGTGGTCAGCAGGGATCCAGCGAACAGATATAAATACTTATGCCTTCCTACTGGATCCACTCCTGGCTTTGGATCAAAAAACTGCATACAAAACTGCAGTCTGCACTGTAAAACAAACCTAAATCAGGATTCCAACAATACTTTTTTCAGCAATTTTTTGCAACTAAATAAACAACTGCTCACCGCAATGGCAAGATACAGACCCACTACAGACAAGATGATGGATCTTGCATGCCCAGAGCATAGGCGTATTACATGCCATGGAGAGGCCATAGTACAGTGTGGGTCGCCCCGAGCATGAGGCCACCTTATTGTGGTGGGGTGGTTTACACTGTTTGCAAATGGTAACCAAGAGCCTCATTATTTTTGTGGGAGGTATTTTTAGCAGTTGGGGGGGCTGCCTTTAACTATTTTCATGTCTGTAGTGGGTCTGTATCTTGCCATTGCAGTGAGCTGTGTTTTTGTGTTTACAACTTCAGCCATAGCAACGTGCTCCTTCCTAGTGTGAATGGTGTTCAAGGAGAGCTGACCAAACTTGTCTTTTTTTCTGTGTTGTAAATAAACAACTCTTTTTCAGGATTAAAAAAAAAAAACATCTCAAACTTACAGCCATTTCTACAGCCTTTTCCCCCCATTTGAGCCATTGTATAAGCCTTTTTTTCCCCAAAAGGTTTCTGATGTTTTTGGGCTACAGCAAAAGCTACAGCCCAAAAACAGCTCCTTGGAAATTAGACACTTCCCAAAATACATGCCAAAAAGAAGTCCCTGGCTATTTATTTTACATCTGTAACAAATACAGATAAAGCACAAAGAATTCAGCCCCAATGATGTATCATGTAATATCTGATGGAGCATGTCACAGGAAATAAATGGCATAGAGAGAACGAGGTGTACCAGAGTCAAAAGTCTAAGGACCTCCTTTTATTTCAGAAAGGAAAGGAGAAATGACATATCTGAAAACCTCAGCAAGTATTTGGTGAGGGGCCTCTCTTTAAGGCTATGTCTGGAACATGGCCACTATCTTGAAAGCCCCCATATGGGCTCAAGGGCAAGTCTTTCCAATGGGAAGGTGGTCATGTAGCATAACACAGAGGACCAGAAATCGATTGCCACAATCAGAGTTGCATAATCTGCTGTTTGATGTGTTTAATGTGTTGTCCATGGTGCTGAACACAGAGCTGAAGCTGATCAGAAAGCAAATTTCTGTGTTCATAACTTTTGAACCACAGGAGATATTGCAGATATTCTCTGATATGCTACAAGACCATCTTCTTATTGAAAAAAATGTGCCCTTGCACATGTTCCGGATATAGCCTAAAAGATAGGCCCCCTAACCCATTACTTTCTGGGGTATTCAGATACGTCATTTTCCCTTTCATCATAGCCACGCTGCACATAACAGGGCAGTAAAACCAACAGCATTCATAAAGCAAGCATTATCTATAGATTTGCTGCATGTTTTCTGCTTTTTTTCATATGTCATGACAGGTACACTCAAAAAAAAGTGTGACTTTTTGAGATGTTTATCCTGTCCTCACCACTTACAAAAACTAAAGCTTCACAGAAAAGTGGGTGGGGACTCCAAGGCCCAACAGGTTATATATACTATATACCGGAAAACGACAAACTATAGTGTAAATTTATCTAGCATACATTATGCAGGGCCAGATATATTTAAAGACGCTCATCTTTTAAATGAACTGTCTGAACGCAAAGACAGCAGGATTTTACTGCAGATGGAAATTTACAAACCCTCTTGTCTCTTTGCCATAGTGTGTGTGATGTGTGTCATGTTATACTAGAAAGAATACAGCACCTCCTGCAAGGCATATAGCAGCTGATAAGTACTGGAAGTCTTTAGTCTTTTTTTTTTATAAGTTTTTTTAAAAAAATCTAAAACTTTCTGGCATCAGTTGGTTAAAAAATCTCCAGAGTTTTCCTTTAAGGCGTGGAAAAATGTTGTGAAAGCTACATATACAGGAGAGTTACCTACTGCAATAATCCACAGGTCAGAGTACATATGCACTATAGATAGGACCCTGATGGCCACATGCTCAAAGTAGTAGGACATCACTCTGCCAGGAGAAACTTCTCAAACCTGCAGTATATTGTGAAGTGTGTGTGAGGGGGGAGCACTAGGGGTTGGCACTACTATGGGGGCACTAGGGACATCTATTGTTATGAAGGGACCTTATAGTAGATGTTCTAGTTAAGGGGCTCTGAAGTAGATATCACTATGGGGCACTGGGGACATCATTTGTATAAAGAGACCTTACTATGGGGGCACTGGGGACATCTGCTGTGAATAGACCATCCAGTCGGTGTTACAGTTATGAGGGCACTGTGGTCATTGTTATTAATGGACCATAGGTGTGATAGTTATGAGTGCAATGGGGACATCTGTTATGAATAGATCATACAGTAGATGCTCTAGTTATGGGGGCCATGGGGACATCTGTTGTTATGAACAGACCATACAATAGGTGCTTAGATTGGTATGAGGGTACTGTGGTCATTGTTATTAATGGACCATACCTGTGATAGTTATGAGTGCACTGGGGTTATTGTTATTAATGGACGATAGGTGTGATAGTTATGAGGGCACTGGGGTTATTAATGGACGATAGGTGTAATAGTTATGGGGGCACTGGGGTTATTGTTATTAATGGACGATAGATGTGACAGTTATGGGGCACTGGGGTTATTGTTATTAATGGACGATAGGTGTGATAGTTATGGGGGCACTGGGGTTATTGTTATTAATGGACGATAGGTGTGATAGTTATGGGGGCACTGGGGTTATTGTTATTAATGGACGATAGGTGTGATAGTTATGGGGGCACTGGGGTTATTGTTATTAATGGACGATAGGTGTGATATATATGGGGGCACTGGGGTTATTGTTATTAATGGATCATACCTGTGATAGTTATGGGGGCACTGGGATCTCTGGGGATCTCAATGTTAGCTCTTGCTATGAGGGTTCCCTAGCTGTTACCATTGTGGGGGCACACATCTGCCCCATAGCTGTGGGGGTACAGGGGCGGGCACACACCATTTCGGAGGATGAGACCTATGGAAGAAAAAGTTGCCCTCTGCTCCCACAACTCCCTACAGCCCGGCAGCTCCATAGTCCGCGACTCCGCCCCATAGAACATATACAGGTATCTGGCAGCTGACAGCTACATTCCCTCACACAGCAGTCTGTGCTGCAGCGCCTCTCCCCTGCCAGTGGTCACACCACACTGGCACTGCCCGCAGAGGGAATAGAGGGCTCCGGGTCAGCAGCTGCGCCCTCTGCAGGTGACATAAAGACACCGTGCGCCCCTCACTCCGCACACGTCCTTGTCCTGGCTGCTCACCTCTAGCTGCTGTATGCTGCGCTGCGGACGGCGGCTGTCCTCCTCACCTGGGCTCAACTTCCCATCCTGTTGCCTGCACCTCCTCGTGCGCGGCCACGAGGAGACAGGTCTGGTCCGCGCGTCAGTGACAGCAGAGGGCGGAAACGTGCGACAAGGCGGCCATCTTTAGTCCTGGCAGGTGTCACTTACTGCCCCTACGTTACTGGGGAAGAAGACGGGGACAGCTCATATCGGGTGGAACCGTTTTTCAGTAATACAGTGATCCTGCCAGGTGGATTAGAGCCCAGCATATACGGGAGAAAAGGACGGCACAACCTATCCACAAATCAAGGACAGAAAGGACAGTTTGGAAAAATTATTTTATATACGGTATATATGTCCCAACTGTGGGGAATGGTCTGCACTAGGTTACAGGCTGTTCAGGAATTTACAGCAACTGTGAGGAGGGAGGGAGTCTTGTTTGCCCTGTGCACAGTGTTTGTGTATAGGGAAGCTGCCAATCATGCTATAGATCACAGAGCTCTGCCTCCCACCATCTTGGTACCACATGCTGAGTGAGGGCCCTATTACACAGGACGATTAGCGTGCAAAACATCGTTAAATCGTTCAAATTTAAATGATAATCGTTCTGTGTAATTGCAGGCAACGATAGAAAAATCGTTCGTATGTCGTTGATATAGATCTAAACCTAAAATTATCGTTAATCGTTCGCTGTAATTCCACGTTCGTTCGCTCAAGTTCCGCATTTTTTCACTAATCGTTCAGTGTAATTATACATTGTTCATTGTTTTTCTGGAATCAGAAGGAATAAACGATCATAGTAACGATCGTAACTAACGATTATCATTCTGTGTAATATGGTGAACGATTTCAGGTTAACGATAAACAATCTCGTTTGCGATCATTTATCGTTAGTCGTTAAAAATCGCTCCGTGTAATAAGACCCTAACACAACTCAGGGGGTAGATACTTGCACCTGTAAAGTTCGAAAAATTATTATAGGTCAGCACTGGGCACAATAAGCAGTGTAAGCAATCTTAAAGGGGTAGTGCGGTCTAAGACATTTTTTCACTAAATAACACACATTACAACTTTATACAACATTGTAATGTGTGTTATTTAAACCCTTCCCCATGTTCCCTGCTGCGGACCCGAAAGTGTGATGCTGTATACTTAAGTTATCCCCTCCAGCACGTCATATGCTGCGATTGGCTGAGCATAACTGTGCTCAGCCAATCGCGGCACGAGGGACAGATGGAACAGTTCGGCCGGCCTGAAGATTACATCATTGTCCTAAGATGGCGGACGGGGGTCGACACAGATCAGGTGAGTATAGAGCACTACACCTCCGGGGGTAGCGTTGGTGGGGGGAAACACGGTGAAGGGGGCCATTCACTAACATAATATACATTACAGAGTCGTATAACTTTGTAATGTGTGTTATTTTGTGAATAATTGTTTAGCGCCGCACTACCCCTTTAAATAACACACACTAAAATGTTGTATAACTTTGTAATATGGTGTTATTTAGTAAACAAAAAATAATAAGACTGCTTTTATAATAGCCCCATAGGAGAGCTTAAAACGTTTTTGGCATTATTTTTTAACTTATGTCATGTCAACATTAAGGCAATGTTCACACCGTATTTCTGGTCAGCATTTTGCAACCAAAACCAGGAGTAGATAGAAAACACAGAAAGGATATACTCACACACACACTGTTGAAATTGAGTGGTTTGCCATCATTTAATAGCAAATAATTGCCATTATTTGCCATTAAATGTGTGAACATAGCCTTTCTGTGTTTTGAATCCACTACTGGTTTTGGTTGAAAAATACTGAGCAAAAATACTGTGTGGGAACATATCCATAAGAATGTATAGAGTGGGCTTGTGCATTAAGCCTGAGGCCTTATTCACATGTTCTGTAGTTGTTTCTGTAAGCCCAGATCCGCCATTACAGACAAATTAAGGTTCCATTGATTTCTATTGAGCTGCCCACACTGTGTGTAGTGTTACAGATCCCCAATCCACAATGGTATCCATGTGGTTTTATTTTTGTTTGCAGTTTGTAGTTTATAACACCTGCAAAAAAAATGTATCCGCAAAAAAACACAAATCCACCAAGAGACATTACAGGGTGAAACTGGAGTCTCCTAGCAACAGCTACTGGGGTATCCACCAAAAACAAATATACTGATACAGTCGATTTTTTGGTAGATTGAAGAGAATGGTTTGCATTTTGTACGGACCAGAAAAATATACTGAAAGTGTGAATAAGGCCTGACGGCTGCAGTCAGTGGACAGTATCAGCAGGGCCGTATTTACCACTAGGCACCCATGGTCCGGTGCCTAGAGCAGCACCTTGCAGGGAGCAGGGGAAAGAAACAACTTTTTTGTCTGGTGTTAAAAAGCTGTTAAAAACCATGAAAACCGCGATTCAGACAATGTACAAGTAGAGAAATGCATGAGGTCGAAACCAGGCTCCCATTTCTTCCTCAGGATTAGTGGCCATACATCTATTGGTTACCACATGCATGAGGCTCTGGTTTTAGCTGCATGTGGTGACGTACAGTAAATGTGGGAACGTGGCCTAAGACTGATCAGATATCCCTATGATATTCAGACACTAGAAAATCATAAAGCTAATTTGTGAGTGAAGATGGGGCGTCTTCAGCTCTAGTGCCTAGGGCGGCAGCAGCTGTTAATGCGGCCCTGAGTATCAGAGGTACCTACAATTCAATGTCATGGCAGCCTGGGTCTGATAAACGCCTCCATGGCTGCCCTAGCATACCTGATATTACAGTGTGCTATTGTTACAGCCCCAGTGTTTAAAAATATAAACAACTCTCCTTTTCCCAATTTTTAAATAAAACAAACTAAAGTCCATGAAAATAAACATTTGGTATCTCCACAAGGAGGAATGTCCACAGTTAAAAAAAAAAATCCCATACAGTACATAAATGAATATTGATCAAAAGGTTACATTGGTCCCTAAAATGACACAGTAAAACAAAGATGGCTGAAGATGGATGCAGCCCTAGGGCTGCCTGGGAAACATGGATACAGCCTATTGCATCCATGTTTTCCAGTCAGCCCTAATACTGGTGTGGCAGTATTATTACAGTCCATGGATTGTTAATATTATTCCTAGTATAGTATGATTTGCACAGTAATAGTACAGTAATATAATTACTGTACGGTGGTGAAAATTGGTCCCAGTATACTGCTATCACTTGATAACTATTTATGCACATTAGTGTATGTAAATATATGTGACATATGTCTTAGAGCCTGTGCCCCTGATCTTTTAGGACCCTAGCAATACCCTTAAAATGCAAGATAACAAAATTGCAGTTCTTTCCATATCGCCTAACCAAAAAAAAATTAATTTGACAGTGTTGTTGGCACAAATTATTTCAGTATTTGACGTTTACACAGGCAGATTTACAGTATCTGACAGATTTCTGAAGCCAAAACCAGAAACAGACTATAAACAGGGAACAGGTGATAAAGAAAAGACTGATTTCTCCTCTTTTCAGATCCATTCCTGGCTTTGGCTTCAAAAATCTGTCAGATAAATTTGTCTGTGTAAACGCACCATTAGGCTATGTTCACACTACGTAAAACTACGGCCGTAGTTCTCGCCGCAGAACTACAGCCGTAGTTTTGAGGGGTGGAACATAGCCTTTTTTTCAATGGGATCCTGGCCGGAGCGTACACACAAGGCATGCGCTCCGGCTGGGATCCCATGCGGCGCCGGAAAAAACTGACATGTCAGTTTTTTGCGTCCGGAACTCAGTGAATTCCGACTGCAGAAAGACCTGTCAGTTCACACAGTGAAGCAAGCGGCTCCGGATGCTAGCTTCACTGTGGGCTATGGGAAGCTCTGATGGGGGCGCACGCTGATGGGCCCGCATCAGAGCTCACGGAACGGCTGGGGGTCACGGGGTCACGGAACGGCTGGGTGTTCACGTTGTGTGAACATAGCCTTAGAGTAGCACATGTTCAGCGGCACTTTGCCAAGAGAAATAGCTTATTTTATCTTTTACTAATTTGTCAAATGTGCAAATAGCTGCACAATTCTACACAAAAAAGGAAAAAATAAAACAGTATATTGCAAGAAAACTCCTGTGAAGATGTATACACAAATTATATTTATTAAAATTCACTTCCAATTTGACGGAAGAAGGAGTGACGCGTTACAATCGTTCTCAGCCAAACGCACAAAATTTATGAAGTCTACAGTAAAATCAGAAAAATATAGGAAACATCGTCAATTAGATCCCAATTTGGATATATCTTAGGCTGGGTTTACATATATCCGGCGGTCCAAACAGTGCCATAACCGATGGCAGAAATGCGTAAGATGTCCTATGCTTTTTTTTTTTTTTTTTACAATGAACATCAAGGCTGTGCGTCAGAACACTGTAAGCAGCGTTCTGATGGCACTTAACACTCTGGATGCTTCAAACTGTTCAATTGAAATTAATGGGATCAGTTCAAAGATCCGTTTCCCTCCAGCGCTTTTCTCCTGCACCAGAGGGGAACGCTGCCAGATCGCCAGGTGACTGTAAACCTGGCCTTAGTTCTTCAGCACAATACCATTCTGGTCTCCAAGCTATCGTTCTGCAAGATTTTCCTAAATGTTAAACTGAAGGTCCAACACCATGCCCTATTATTTTTTACAGTAAAAAATAGATACAATAGAGGGTTAAAAGGTAAATCTTCCTTTGTTGCCTAGAACAACCAGAGGTCATCTATTATTTTACCAGTGCAGACAAAGTAATGGAAGCTTACTTCCTATTAGCTGCAATGTGCAACAAAGACAGTTTTTCTTTTTAACACTTCCTCAGTCACAATGTATGTATGTGCTATTCCCAAAAAAACAAATCATTAAAGATCCATTGTGTTTGCAGTTTGCCATCCTTTAAGACCACAGGTTATACAGACAGACATTTAGAGAGACAGTCAAAGAAACGATGAATATTAGTGTAGTGTTATGTACAAGAGCACAGGTAACCACAATCTCTAAACTTGGACAGTTCAGGAAGCTTTGGTGACCTGCTCTACAACCTAAAAGAAAGCAGCAACCATCTAGATATAAATAAAAACAATTTAAGTTAAGTGTTCTTTCTATACATTGATTTAAATAACCAGTAAACAGCATTCTATCTGTCTTGCATCCCTGCCAAGCAAACATTGTCAAGCTAGGAATACTGCTGGAGCATGAATAAGAACTGCTCTACTGGGCACAGACATGGGGATGAGTGAGAACAGTTGTTTATTACAGAGGCGGAACATAAATTATTTCCATGGCTTGGAGTGCGGACTGATGCTGCGAATAGATCGGGAACTGGTGGAACTGGCAGACGATGGGACTTGGCTATTTCTTGAGGTAGCTGTTTTTGACTCTGATCTTGCGGTGGATAATCTGCTAAAACGACCTAAAGGTAACAAAGAAATCAGTTTTTCAATCTATTCTGCAAGCAATATTTATTATATTCCACATTAAAGGGGTTATCCAGCTCTACAAAAACATGGTCTCTTTCTTCCAGAGACAGCACCACCCTTGTCTCCAGTTTGGGTGTAGGTTTTGCAACTCCATTCCATTGAAGTGAATGGAGCTTAAAAGAGGATGTACAATCAGGTACATCCGCTTTAATCTGACCCAGGAATAGAAAGGCGCCGTCACGGGGAAGCCGATGTCGCAGTCCGGAGCAAAAGCACTGGAGGCGGGCCGCCCCGCCCCCAGTGGGAGGGAATTCCCTCCCCTCTATGACGAAGCTTCATTAGAAACAATGGAGCCGCGTCATACAGGGGCTGGGGATTCCTCCCACTGGGGGCAGGCCAGCCCCAGCCCGAGACCCTTTGATAGAACGGCGCCGTACACGGGAACCGGGCGGCTGTTCAAAAAACGGAACGTGGCACCGGCTTCCCCGTGACGGCGCCGTTCTATCCCTGGGTCAGATTACAGAGGATATACCTGATGGTACATACTGTTTAAGTGCAAACCACACCTGAACAGGAGACAAGAGTGGTTCGGTCTCTGGAAAAAAGTGACCGTGTAGCGGTAGATTAACCCCTTTAAGGATTTTCAATAATACTACACCCTTCTAGCAGATTACTGAAAACAGCAGTTTTTTCTTTTCAATATATATTTTAGAAACTAAAAACAAAACACTCTATACAGAGCAGCAAAGCCCTGAACTAAAAGTCTTCCTGCAACATCTATCAGTATATGCTTACTGCCATAACCAGAAATTATTTCACTACGTTTAAGTAAAACACCCTAAGTAAGGCCTTAATTTTTTTTCTTTTAAATTATGCTGATAGTGGCGCAAAGCGAGCTGCCCGGGAATCTGCAGCAGGGTGAGACAAGTAAGCAACCCCAGCAGCATGGCCAATAAAAGCATTTTTGCCAGACAACCCCATTAAATTACACAGTGCAAAGTTAGACTAGTCTTTCTACAGATGAAAAAAGTCTAAACCACTGTGATAAATATTGTGCATTTGTAGTCTCTCCTCTTGTGGCCAGTGATTCGCTGAGTGGGCAGGTCCAACTCTTACCTTTCATCTCAGAAGCAGACAGAAGAGACAAGCATTACAAACCGTGAAGTGCAGCAATGGGATCTACAGCGGGGACTACAGGGGACTATGAGTAAGTAAGTAGAATTTTCTTTTTTCTTTACAAGCCCCAGCAATAGAAGAGTTTTATAACCAGAATACAGCTTTAGAAATCTCCCCCTACTATTGGTAGGGTGAGTAAGAATGAGTACTCACTGGCAGTGTCTGTTGGCACAAGCAATTTCTCTAGGTGTTGCTCGATTTTTTCCAAGTCCTCACCAGAAAATCGGCACTTGTTCTCTGCAGCTGTAGTAGGTTCTCTTGGAGTTGTGCGTTTGCGAGCAGATTTAGATTGGGTGGGCTGGGGTAGGCAGGTGACTGGGAATGAACCAGTTGTAAGACCATCCGGGAATTTCTGAGCTATGACTTTCAGACCTGTGCAAGAACCACTTGTGTTAAACCGGCCCAGAGCATGAACAACAGTTCATGAAACACCTTTCAAGAAACTTGAATTTTCAAGTTATTTAAAATTTTCAAGTTATTTAAAATTTTCAAGTTATTTTAAATTTTATTGACTAAACTATGCAATATGCAAAATATAGGATAATATTATTAGGGTCACCCGGCCTTATTACCAATTATTATTACCGGCCAATTTTTGTTTTTCTGCTTAAAGTTTTTCCTTCTCTCGTTCACAGGCCAATTGTTGAACAAATTAGTTTGAAAGAACACTCATTCCCGACAATGAGGGAATGTTCACACTGAGTAAAAGTGTACCACGGCGGAATCCCACCTGTCCCAGTGTCTCATAGCCCGTCTATGGGAGAGCGTGCGCTCCTCTGCAACTGCCGCTCTCCGCTCAAAGAAGTGACATGTCACTTCTACGAGCGGAGAGCTGCGGCAGCAGAGGAGCGCGCGCCCACTTATTCACTCATGGCGGAACACTGAGCACGGTGGGATTCCGCGGTGGAGAGATCCGCCGTATTTGCTCAGTGTGAACATAACCTAAAACAGCAAGCAATCAGCCAATGATTGAGGGAGTGCTCTGTCGGCCAATTGCATCTTTGTTGTGTCATTATTACGGGACACACACTGAGTCATCTAAAAAGGTGTTACCAAGGTGTTTTCATTGACAGAGGTGCACTTGTTAAGGGCACCCTTTTCGGATTGAGGTGAAAATTATGCATTAAGGCCGGGTTCACACTGCATTTTCGGTTCTGTTTAACCTTAACGTTAAAAAGAAAAAAAATGAATATGATAACAGATGGTGAACAGATGCCGCTATATGCCAAACAGTATGTTTTCCATTGATCTACATTATCTACAAAACATATCTTTTTTTAACATACACAATAGTGGTTGACCTGTTTTTTCTATATGTAAAACCATTTACCATGTAAAAAAACATTTCTGCACACAACAATACCAAATGTTTATTTTTTATAGCTCCGATTTATCTCTTTAAATGGAAACAGACAGCGTGGATATGCGTATATCCATGCTGACAGTTCCTCGCGGCCGATTATTTATTTTTATCAGTGTCTTCGACACTGTCAGCGCCTTTCCCACAAGGCCTCTGCGCGGCTTGCTCTCCAGCACCTGCCCGCCTGTGTCACGCCTCCATGACACTTTCAGCCCGCACATAAAATAATTTAAGGCGGTTCCAGATCAAAGAGCAACGCAGACAGTACGTACTCACTGCTCATGTGATCGACAATGGGAAACTGGCCTGGTCATCTCTTAAATGACCAGGCCTTAATATTTATAGTTCAGTTTAAGCCTGTCTGTGATGGACAGAAAGTGTCAGCCTATTATTAGTCTTAGTGGCCAAAATGAAAACTGCAAGATTTCAGGATTTATTTCTAATGTAAATATGAAATTGGAAAAATGCTTTAAAAATAAAAATACCAAAACTTTATTTAACTTTATTTAAATAAGTTAACTGATCACAATCCCTTAACAAGAACAATAGGTAATATGATGATATATCATTTAGACAATTAGTGTAGCTCTATTTACATAAGGTCTTATTATTAACATTTGTAATAAGGAGTGTGAACTAAAAATAAGTTATTTTCTTACCTCCAGAAAGCATAAATAAATTCTCAAACCCTCTTTCACACATCGTTGTTGCGGCTTGGCTGGCTATCCTCTCATCTTCATCATAGAGGATAATAATTTTACCATGGGCATTTTTCTTCAAGCGGTGGTTAAGTAGATACAGTAAAGGTGCTTATTAAACTAATGTCTTGTACTTTGGAGGCTGCAGCAGGAGAATAAGGATGACAATTCATCACCCCCTAGATTAGCGTCTCCCAACCAGGGTGCCGCGGCACACTGGTGTGCCGGGAGAACCCGCCAGGGGTGCCGCGGGATCCCGGTGGGAAATGTGCGCTGTCTTTATAAGCATCCCGAAAAGCTGCGGCCGCGCAGCTTCTCGGGATGCACAGATGACTTTGATGTTCCGCCCGCACTGTGAGCGGGCGGAACATCAAAGTGAGCATAATGTAGGAGAAGAAGTGTCAGCATCCTGCTCCTACATTCCCTCCCATAGGCTGCCGGCACTTCATGCCAGCAGCCTATGGGAGGCCGGGACGTGACCTCTCCGGCAGGCGCGATGTGACATCATCACGCCTGCCGGACATTATTAGTAAATGGGGGCACCTCTGGGGGCATTATTAGTTCATAGGGGGCACCTCTGGGGGCATTATTAGTATATGGGGGCATCTCTGGGGGCATTATCAGTTCATGGGGGGCACCTCTGGGGGCATTATCAGTTCATGGGGGGCACCTCTGGGGGCATTATCAGTTCATGGGGGGCACCTCTGGGGGCATTATCAGTTCATGGGGGGCACCTCTGGGGGCATTATCAGTTCATGGGGGGCACCTCTGGGGGAATTATCAGTTCATGGGGGGCACCTCTGGGGGAATTATCAGTTCATGGGGGGCACCTCTGGGGGAATTATCAGTTCATGGGGGGCACCTCTGGGGGAATTATCAGTTCATGGGGGGCACCTCTGGGGGAATTATCAGTTCATGGGGGGCACCTCTGGGGGAATTATCAGTTCATGGGGGGCACCTCTGGGGGAATTATCAGTTCATGGGGGGCACCTCTGGGGGAATTATCAGTTCATGGGGGGCACCTCTGGGGGCATTATTAGTTCATGGGGGGCACCTCTGGGGGCATTATTAGTATATGGGGGCACCTCTGGGGGCATTATTAGTATATGGGGGCACCGCTGGGGGCATTATTAGTATATGGGGGCACCGCTGGGGGCATTATTAGTATATGGGGGCACCGCTGGGGGCATTATTAGTATATGGGGGCACCGCTGGGGGCATTATTAGTTCATGGGGGCACCTCTGGGGGGCATTATTAGTTCATGGGGGCACCTCTGGGGGGCATTATTAGTTCATGGGGGCACCTCTGGGGGGCATTATTAGCTCATGGGGGCACCTCTGGGGGCATTATTAGCTCATGTTATAATTGTAACTGAATGTGTGAAATATAAAAATAGTGCAAACATATATTTGCAAGAGAGAATGGACAAAAGGATACAAAATTTAGAATTTCTTGTGTGAATGGATTCATTGTTCTGGAAAGCATTGCAGTAGGATAGTTGTAAGCTGCAAAGACAAAGAAAATTTTACAGTGCATTCACAAGATCACTATTATGCAACAAGCTTTACAGCACATGGTATTTTTTATAAAGGGGTGAAACATACAGTAATCAAGGCACATGGATTATTCATTAGGACTATTCAGGGAAAAATGCCGGTGACCATCTCCACCTTAAAGTTTTGGATGAATATTTTGCAATCAAATTGTTGCATTTTGCAGCCTTGTATCTTTTTAGACACATTGCACAGCTGTATCTGACAGCTGCAAGGCCATATCTTGCTTAAATAATATATCTGACCCTGCATTTTATATCTGATCTGCATTTTCGTTGGCTGATCATATCTTTTATACAGGCCTAAAAATTATTATCTGTCGGTAGCACATAGCCTTGTGTAAACATAGAATGTGCTACTGACAAAAGTAGTGAAGAGTTTCCTGAACAATCCAGTTATTATTTGTATGACCAGGATCTCTTTTTTTAAATTAACAGGCTTGGCTGGGGAAGGGGTGTATGAAAAGGCCTCAGGAGCTGAGCCCACACCATACACAACGGGTGTCTGCTGCTGTGTGCTGCTGATGACTGACACCAGTGATATTCTTACCTTCAGTGGCTATCAAGGGTCTGTGCTAATAGAATCTGGCTCAGCCAGACCCTCTTAGCAGAGCACAAATATTACTGATCCACACAATGAAACAGTAATAACAATCTAATGATTGCTTACAAAACCTTCCTGGGGTGCTTAAGTGTACAAAAAAAAAATTATTATTGTTCTGCGTCAATAATTGTCTTTACTCATAAAATATCATTTTATTGATTCTACACAAGTGAATGTTATAAACAAAAAAAAAAAAAAAAACTAAATGACAGAATTAGATTAAGTTATTTTGGTTATATCACACCATAGATAAAATTTGTCAATAATTTAGTAAAACATAACAAAAGCTATAAGCTATACCAACTGATAGTATATGTAAGTTTATGGAGCCTGATTGACTTCACATGCTGCAGCGCAGTCCTCTCCCTGCTCGTTCTCACAATCAGTACAGGTCTGAACACTCAGAGCCGAACCGATCAAAACTTTTGACATGTCTTTCAGACATATAAAAAGTTTTTTTTTTTTTATGAGGACAGTGACACTTCTAGATTTAATATAACAAAACAAAAATCAAATCAAATAACATCAAATGAGTGTATAGTTGTACACAGACCTCCAATAATATGGCACTGGTCGTAACAATCTCTGTCCCGAACATCAAGGAGAAGGAATGGGCAATCCGGGTATGGTTTTTCCAGGGATCCTGGGCTAGACTGAGGATCTTTTTTACTTGTCTTCCTAGGTTTATTATCCAGGTCTAATTCTCCAACTCCACTGATAACACTGTAAAATCAGCAAAATGACATCATTAATACACCTACTAAAGTGTAAATGGCAGGCAAAACTAGTTTTTTTTACATCACCCCAAAGTGGCATAAATAGTGGAAAAAAGAAAAAAGTTGCTAATTTTTGTTTAAACTGTGACTTTTGCAAAAAACTGCAGTGGTGTACAAGCATGTATTGCAATAATAGTCTCTACTAGGATTTCTAGTCCCACAGTGATAAGCGAGTAGTCAAAACATTACTTAAAAAAAAAAAAAAAATCATATTGATTCAAATGATTTGTTTTATTTATTTATTTTTAATTATGATAAAGCTAATTATAAATACAAAATGTTGTTTCCGTCCATTACGTCTAACTGTTTTCACCCCCATCTCTTCCAGTACTTTTACTACTCCCAATTTCCCCTAGCTCATCATTTAACCACAGTGGGGCAAACTCCATTATTCCCTAATTATTTAGTGCTTTTTTTCACCCAGTCCCACGTTCTGACTAAGGTCTTTACCATTATCAATTTGTTCCAAACTTTATTCCCCAAAGCTCCTGTCTCCAGAATTTGAAAGATGTCCCAGGTTCCATTACTGATGCTTTTACTCAAATACAAAAAAACCTATCCTGCTTCCACCTAGCCAACCAATATATTTGAGAAGCATAATAATATCTTTCCATATCTGGGAACCTCAGTCCACCTCTTGTCATTGGGATAAATAAATTCTCTAGCTTTGTTCTTACTCTTTTCCGTCCCCATAAACATAAAAAGTTGGGATGCTTTAAAAGTAGAATATAAGATAGGAGGAAAGACATTGGTTCTCTTATGTTAGATGTAGAAAAGCGTTAGTTGTAAGTCAGAATAATAGTAATCTGCAAGTATGTAGCCCCAGCCCACTAGTTGAAAAATTAAGGGGCAGGACAATCAAAAAGAAAGAGATTACAACAATATACTCGCACCTTCTAAAGGAAAAACAGATTGGGATAAAAAGCAAGGAAAAATGGGAGGGAGTATTAGGGGAAATAGATGAGAGTAGGTGGGAGAAAGTGCTAAGTATTAAGGAAGTCTCAAGTGTGGGTAATCATAGAATTATTTAATTTAATACATCATTTATATTACACCCAATATTATTTATATTATATTACACCAATGATCCTTTGTAGAATAGGGAAGCGAAAGGATGGAAAGTGTCCGAGATGTAGCTGTGGGGAGGCGGATTTTGCACATATGCTTTGGACATGTAGTTCTTTGCAAGAGTATTGGGGGAGAGTGCACAAAAGAATTGAAGGAAAGAGTAAGGTAAATTTGAGCTGAACCCAGTCACAGCTTTGCTGGGAGACACTACTAACATCATCCCGAGAAAAAGGAAACTGTACAAAAAATGTTTTTCTATGCTAGACTTGTTATAACTAAACAATGGATGGCTCCCGTGATTTCAAGTTGTGAAAAATGGGAAATATGTTATAAAAAGTATGAGGGAGCAGGGAATTAGAGGTGAGGGGTTGAGGCGTTTTTTTTTTCTCTCTCTCTCAGGGCAGACCAGGGGGTGGGGGGGTGGAGGGGTATTTGGGGATTTTTTTTTTGTATGGTGGTTATTTTTGTAATACTTGTTTGTATATGAAAAATTGCTATGATGTAGTAATGATGTTATTTTGTATGGGAAAACCGAAAAATAAATAAAAAGATATTAAATATAAAAAAGAATTATAAATACAAAATAAATACATTTTATTAAATGTTACAGTATTCCACAAGCATTGCTCACCTCTGCAGGGTAGATCGGGCAGAATTAACAGACTCTCCTCCTCCTATGGTGTCAATAAGTTGGATTGGACTTAAAGGAACATCAACGGGACTTCCTTTTCCATTTGTCCGGTCACTAGCAAGCTCACCATCATCTGACATGACAGAATTGCTCTCTACAGAAAGATAAAAAAAAAAAAAAAGTTCTAAATATAAATATTTAAATATAAAAAGTATAGCATAGTATCAAAGCAGGATGTCTGGAGACCCAGAGGTTGTGCTGATATGGTTCCCTGCAGTACAGCATAGAGGTACTGCGCAGCCCCCGAAGCATACAAGCAGAGGCTGCAGCAGCAGATTTATAAAAAGTTGAAAAAGAAGTGTTATTCTGCCACACAAAGCAGGGGAGGGGCGGCAATTAGTCATCTGGGCAGGGAGCCGCCCGGGACTAGTCACGGCCCTCTGCTTGTCAGTGCGTAAATGATTGACAGATAGAGAGTTCACTAACAGTCTCTCTGCCTGTCAATCATTTATGCCATGACAGGCAGAGGGTCGTGACTAGTCACGGGTGGCTTCTGCCCAGACGACTAGTTGCAGTCCCTCCCCTGCCTCACCCGACATAATAAAACTTCTAAAATGCAGCTGGTATGCTTTGGGCACTGCACAGTAGATCTATACTGTGCTGCTGGGAACCATATCGGCACAATCGTGCTGATTGGTTCCCTTTAAAAAGGCACTGCAGTAAAGGAGAAATAAAAGCTGACATTTGATTGGTTGCTATAAACTACAGCTTATTTTTATCCTGTAGTAGTTTTAATAATTCACTGATAAAAAAAACTGCAGGTTACCTCTCCTCACATCTGTAGCCAGTTAAGTTTGACTGATATGTCTAGTTACACTTGTCTTTCCACCTAGCAGAAAATTTATTACTAGCGACTTTTCTTAAAAGGTCACTGATGCTAGAGCAGATCCACTCCAGTCTGGACCACACTCAAATGGCTACCTCTGTTAGTTACTAACATTCATTAGCTTCTCAGGGGACCTAAATTTATGAAGGTCTATGTGCCTTGATAAATTTGCCACACAGCATGCACGCACATACATGCAAGGACCTCATATACGCATTAATACATTAACACCTCCAAATGAAAAATCCACGGTCCTTACATAATACTGTACACTTATGCATAAAACAAAACACAATCTTGGCTCCAAAACAGAATAACCTCTAAATCACTAGGTTCGATGTCTCATAACCAAGGTTCTATTATCAGAAAGTTGTATTCAGAAGCCATATTGTTGCCCTGGTACACAGTTCTTTCATTAGCTCTAGATTTCAGGGTATAAGATATTGTTCAGTTGGTTAGTGTTCTTTTACCCCTCCATTCCTTGATACCCCAAGTGGATCCTACTTGTTGGTGGTGTGGTTTCATAGATGGATTTTTTTTTCTTTTTACACATATTTTGGTCCTGTCACCTACAGTCTACTTTGTGGTCCGCAGTCAACAATGTCATCCTGAGTGTCATGAGTCTTTTCATTCATATGGGCCCGGTTCTCTTCCTACTTCATCACTGACATTTCTACTTATGCCTATAACAACTTACTGTTACACTTTCTGGCAATGACAGCCAGAGCATACACCCCCCTCATGAAAGCCAGAGCATGGAAACAGACAGGCCCTCCATCGACAACCCTTTAGGTTCACCAAATTAATGATCTTATGCACTGGGAAGATATGACAGCTAGTGTACAAGATACCCATGAGCCTTTCTATAAGACCTGGTTCACACGGATGGAGTTCCAATAGACTGTAACTTATAGAGATATTCTACACTCCTCTTAATCCCCGTCTTGGGGTAATTATGTTAGTAGGGGCAATTTCCCACTGCGTTGACCCCTCAACACCTAATTCACCCACGCATACATTATTTTTCTTAGTCTTCTTCATTTACTTTTTTTCTGCTTTCTCTGCCCTACATTTTCCTTCCCTATGTGTTTTTCTTCCTATTTCCTCGTAGTCTTGTCGCTGTTGCTGGTTGCACACCTTATAACTTTCTGCTTTCAGCACTAAATTATAAAAATGCATTGATAGGGGCCACGGTTGGCCGGCTCCTTCTTTGGTTTGTATTATTTGGCCAGACAGTGGTTTAAACTGTATTGTTATTATATTTGGTATTTGTCACATTTGTGCTGCTATTGCAGTTAGAGATGAGCGAACCTCGAGCATGCTGGAGTCCATCCGAACCCGAACTTTCGGCATTTGATTAGCGGGGGCTGCTGAAGTTGGATAAAGCCCTAAGGCTATGTGGAAAACATGGATATAGTCATTGGCTGTATCAATGTTTTCCAGACAACCTTAGAGCTTTATCCAAGTTCAGCAGGCGCCACTAATCAAATGCCGATCGTTCGGGTGGACTCGAACCCGAACCCGGTTCGCTCATCTCTAATTGCAGTGAATCATCGCCCAGCCATTGCAGGACCTGCAATGCCCCAACACCAGAAGCGGCTGCATAGTGGGCCCAAAGCAATAAGATACTGGTGGTGGCAGGGAGTCAGGTGTATTTTATTATTTTCATTCCCCCCCCCCCCCTCCCCAGGCATAGATGAAAACAGTCCCCTGCCTGGAAAAAAAAAAACCTTTAAAGTCTATAGGGGAGATTTATTAAAGCGGCACTATCAGCAGGTTCTGCAGAGAGAACCTGCTGATATGCCACAAAAGCCCTTTACCTTAGGAGTTGATAGCTGTTAGGAACGCTCTTCTGCACCGCAGCATTCTTTATAAATTCGCTAATTGCCCCTATGCAAATATGGAGCTTAAGAGCATTTGGGGCGTCGCCTGGGTCTGGGAGCAACACTCCACCCTGCCCAGTCCGCCCGAACTGTACCGCCCCCCGCCCCCTCCAGTCCAGTTCACCCAGCACAGACAGCATCCCCCCCCGTCCCGCTCAGCCCGCCCTCTCCCATGCCGTATGACAGCTGATCAGGACCCCAGGACAGTAGGGTGCTCACTGCTACAGTTTGCAGATAGCAGGACTGTGATCGGTGCTGGGAGCCTGGGTTGAGCTGGATGGTAAAGCTCAGCCCAGGCTCCCAGCGCCGATCGCGTTCTTGCTATTTGCAAACTATAGCAGTGAGCAGTCTACTGTCCTTGGGTCCTGATCAGCATTCAAGCCCCAGAAGAGTGACCCCCACACTTTCCCGGGCTGGAAGGGGGTGAGCCGAGCTGGTGGGACAGTTCTCTGGGCAGAACCTGCGGATAGTGCCGCTTTAAAGGGTGTAAAATATAAACTGGTGTAAAACTACCCACAGCAACCAATCACAGCTCCTCTTTCATTTTACCAAAGCTGAACTGAAATTGGTTGCTGTGGGAAGTTTACACCAGGGTATACTTTAAACCCTTTGAAAAATCTCCCCCTATATTAAAATTTGATATATCAAAAGTTTTGATCAATGTAGTTCCAGGTTCCTTTAAATTAAATGAACTATAAGAAATAATGTGATTTAATGATTTTTAGCAAATCATGAGGAACTTGAATTTGTGGCCATAAAAAGACCTTCAGTGGAAAACAGAAAATATTTTCATAATAAAACTGCTTTTAAATAAATACCAGTAAGCCAGAACCCAGTAATGGAAACTGAGAACACATTGGGAGGGGACAATAGCTTCAGAGTCTATTTCTTGCCATCTGTCAGCATGCCATTCAGAGAATAAGGTGACTGATATTTAATACTTAAATCACTGAAATATTCATTACCTTCCAGTCTCAGTAGCTCCTCACTTGTAATGTCAGCTGTCTCATTCTCATCAGATACAGATGCCACTTGAAGTACCTAAATATAATAAAATATCTTTATTCTCTCCTCCCCACAAAACCCTAAAATTCTAAAACATTATTAGAAGGTACCTATCATTCCCCTCCCGCGGCAGGACACCCTCTCTAAACTCCATCACTTATCAAGTCCGCTCCTAAAGTAAGCGGTGAATGAAACAGCTGGAAGCATTGTAGACTTGCATTCTAATCTCTTATTATTCATTTAAATTATGCCTACTAAAAACAAAAAAAATTATTCTAACCATGGATGGCAAGTCCAGTTCACCTAATCGAATTTTATATTAATTTAAAATGTGTATTCCTACCTCAACTAACATAGTTATACTTGTAGGACTTTTCAAGTATAACATTTTCGTAAACACATTCATTTAGCAAACTTGTCTCCTCCTGATATAGTCGTCTTTCCATCCTATTGTTGACAGTTTATAAGCTAGGTTACAGACCACCACTAAAAGCAATGCTCAGACTAATATATTTTGATGAAGTATAGCATTTTTGCTAACTTAAAGTGTAGTTATTAAAAAAAAAAAAAGATCTGACATGCCATAGCGACAGAAGTCAGAAGTGTGTATCGGTGGGGGTCCGGATGCTGAGACCCCCGCTGATTGCTAGAATGAAGGGGCATGTCTGATGACTTGTCAAAAGTTATTTTTAATGATTAGTACTCTTTAAAGGCTATGTTCACACAACGTACATTTTATGACAAAAACGGACATTTTAATTGAATAAAAATTGTTTAGCCTAAATATGTAATTGGGCTGTACTATTACCACTGCTGATAAAATGTGCGGTAATAAGATTCTAAGGTTCCCATGCTGACTCTTTCAGAGTTAGACATAAAAATTCACTGACAATGCCAAAACCAGGACATTATTAATTGCAGCTGCTAAAGTTGAGACATGATAAAAAGTTCAATTTTGTCACAGTGTCATGGGGTCCCCACACAAATCTATAGGATCTTTCCAGAGGTTTCACCAGTTCATTGAAAGAATTGCAGGGAGGAGGGCTCTCTTATTACATACGTTCTGGAACTGTCCTAAACTGACGCCCTACTGGAGAGAGGTGTGGCATTTGTCCTCTACCTTTATGTAATATCCAGTGCCTTTTACTCCAGTGTTCTCTCTCCTTCACATCTCTGATATCCCCCTTAAAACCTATCGCCACTCTGTACTCGGTCATCTGGTCAATGCTGCACGTTACTACATACCTGCCCCTTAGAGTTGCGCGCCCCCCCCCCCCCCCCCCCATCTCTATTTTGTAGCGCAGGGTGGAAGACATCAAACGTATAGAGGATCTCACTGAGCGTTCTTTCCCCTTCTCCACTTTTTCATCTCCTGTTTGGGCTGTGGCCCTTTTGGTTACCGCACTTTAAGACGTCACGTGTTACACATCACTGTTGATCACTCACCAGCTGGGCAAAGGTAGTAACTTTAATCCGTTTGAAAAGTTCATCTTTTTTATATCTGTAATCTGAGGAGGAACAAGAAAATCTTTATGAACTTTTCACAATTAATATTAACAATAAAACAAACTACGGTATTGACTGCCTGTAAAAGTTGCTCAGACCTTAAACATTTGATAAAGGATAAAGATAAAGGAATAAAGACTTTAAGGAAAGGGTAAAGAGCACTACATACTTACTTACTGTATCACTACATGGAACACTGTCAGCAATTTCACACACAACCTGGCAGTTTACCTGTGAAAGCAGTTAACCCCTCCATCCAAATCTCTTCTTATAGTAGTGATCGTTTTAGGAAGAGAAAGTGGCCATTTTCATTGGCACCAACTTTATATCCCAAAATAATGCACAGGTACTTCAGCAGCAAGTACAACATGTTTCATCCCTAGATCCCATAGATGTAACACAGAGGAAAAATGCCACTTTTTCTACTAGATACATCACTACATTAGCATATAGGTCCTATAGAAAGGTTTCTGAAGCCAGCAGAGTTGCTTACAGCTTGACATCCCCACTTACTGTGTGCCTACTAGAAAGCAAAACAGGCAAAGTAAGAATACATTTGTTTGGCCTATGTCCATAGGTAATAAGTTAATACCCTATATGTCTCAAATTCTGTTAATAAAAAAAAAATTCCATGTGTCAAAGTGGGATCTAGGAAGCCAAGATACGAGGAATTGAGAAGCATTGTTGGCTCAATAACACAGCACAGAAATTATGTACAGGTAAGAGACCTTTTTTTGTCAGTATACTCTTCATATCTCAGCAGCTTCCTATGGCTCTTTGAGTCTAGTGCTGGATGGAGACAAATCAGTAACAGATAGCGGTCACACAGAGGTTTTGTATAAGTGTATGTTGCTAAATAGCAATTTTAGAGAGATATCTACCATAGAAATTGCAAATGCCTGTGTAACATATAGCCTATTAGGGCGGTGTACCAAAAGTAATTGGACAATAAAAGGGGAACTACAGAACTAAACAAACGTGGCCTTAAATTTATAAGAAAAGGAATTCTCCACCTATGTAGGTGGTGAGAATAATAACAGAAATTTGGATCTACAACCAATGTGGTCTAGTTTGTTTAGTCTATAAAGTGATAGAGAAAGACTTATAAACACACACCTGACAAGTAATCTCTCAGCTACACAGCACTTTCATTCTGTAAGACCGTGAGCTTTCTAGGGCCAATCTACACAGACATGCCAAGTAACATACTAAGTAAGTAGAACTGTAATGGTCCAGTAATTTAGAAGCAGAACCCCATTACCTGGTTCTGTCTGGCCAGAAGCATCATCGGAGCTTTGCGACATTATGGATGGTGTAAATATTCCAGTGTGTAGTTTTGGTCTGAACGCTCAGCTGACTGAACAGGACTGTGAACCTGTCCGGAATGGTCCATCTCGTCCTACATTCCCTCATTATGCCATGCCCAGAGACAGTCCTAACCATTGTGCTGGCTTTTATCAGATTTGTATACTTTCAGACATCATATTCTCTCAGTTGTTCTCATAAGACAGAATTACTGTACCAAGGGTTTGATTTCACATGGATAGAAGGTACCCTTACTAGGTGGCACAAAAGTACCTATTCTAGTAAGCCCAGGCTGTATATATTATACAGCACATGGAATAGACAAAGATCTGTGTGTGCTTCAGACTCTGCTAAACAAGAGGATAAAAATAAAGAGAAATCCGATGAGCACTGAGGGAACTGGATTCTGGACGGCAACAAAACCGTGTTTGTGAGGCCGCTACTGTGAGAAGAATGCAGCAGGGAAATGGAGAAAATGTAGCCAAATATTGTAATAAAAGTGTGTTATAAAGTAGCGAGGTCTCATGAGCCTCATAGACGATAACATTACATTTTCTTATATGATAATTGTGAAGAACACAACCACATCAACCTATTACGGTCTAGGTACCAGATATAAAGAAGCAAAATGAACAGGACATATAATATCCTGGATTCTTACAAAAAGGATATGGAGAATACCTATAGTACTGTGGTTACCAGCAGGTATACTCCATGTATACTGTCTAAAAACAATATCACTTCTATCTAAAGACTGATTTCTACTTACTTCTCTTGATCTCTTCTATCCTTTCCAAATACTTGGTCATGCTGTTACCTGGGGAGAAAGACACAATACTTCTAAATGTCCCCTCATACAAGAGGTTTCCATACATCAGTAGATCATTACAAGTATATGGTCACTGGCCTTTTCTACTTGATCAATGTGGCACAAGCACGCTAGGCTTAAAAAAAAAAAAAATGTCCTTCCATTTCAAAATACATTCTAGTACAAACTACAAATTACATAATAAATTGTGGTTCACACCAATATGGAGAAGGGGACACACACCGATCGTGAGTTCTGTGTGTTGGTTTACTTTTTACTATCCACGTTCCAAGCAAAAATCACTGTGCACAAAACTATCTTTTAGCATTTCGGTCTGAATACACCTCATTAAGCTATGACAGATGGAGAAGGTGTCATGAATAAAGGACCAGGAGCATATGGTATAAAGTAGCCATGCAAGCAAAAGCATAAAAGCCAGGAGACTGGGACCGAGCACGTCATCCTCTGGCATTCATCCTTACAAGTACGGCTGCTTTTCCCCATATAAACTAGAGATGAGTGAACCTCTTTGGCCACCGGTAATTAAACATTACGCACTCAGGTTCATGAAGATTATTCAGCCTGAAGCGTTACTGAAAACGTTTTGTGCACAGTGATGTGTGCGTGGGACATTAATAATAATCATCATAAGTAAGTCCATATACAAAGTTTACAGTTAGTGTGCCACTGCCAACTCTTTCCTATGTACGGCAGTAGGGCATACCACACTGGTTTTGCACCCATATCCTATAACTGTAGATATGCTGCCTGAAACAATTACAAAGTTTACATGAAATAAATATTACCCTAATATCCAACTGAAATACTCCTTTAATAACACCCTAGTTTTACTTTAAGGGTACAAACCCACACACCGTATACACAGCAAATACGCAGCAAAAACGCAGCAGATTTGAAGCAGATTTGAGGCTGTGTTCAGTTATTTAGATCTAATCTGCTGCGTATTTGTTGCGTATTTGCTGCGTATCGCAGCAGTAAATAAGCTGCGTATACGGTGTGTGGGTTTGTACCCTAAAGCATTTATTTGCAGTAAAGATTTTAATGTGCTACACTGGCCTATTAGAAAATACAGGCTTTATAAAAGGTCATACTTTGTTACAAGGCACGCGACTGGAAAAAAAACTTCAGGATGGGAACAAGTGTTTCCTTTGTTTTATTCCTGAGTCGTGGGTGGAACTGAGGGGTTTTGTGATTTGTGAAGGCAATAGGTAGAGAACACGGGACTGTAAGATGACCTGAGATAATAAGAGAAGAGCACCTTTATTGATCACTCAGGCATACCCTGCTAATGGGCTGTGTGGTGAAACACTGCAACAGTAACCATTGCTTTCAAGCCTCATCTCCAATGAATCCACACAAAGCCAAAAGGCCTTACCTGGCCGGATGCCTAAGTAATACTTGTTTGTTGTTCCAATGCAGAATATGTCTAAAAGTAAACTACACACATATGACAGGGCTCCAGACTAAAAAATTTACCTAGGAGCCATTGGCTCCTAACCTGAAAAATTTAGGCGCCAAATAGAATATTTGGTCGCCAACATTTTAAAACATGTAAAATTAATGTTATGTTAAATGGGACTTACTGTGTGCAGAGGCCACGGCAGCATCCTCCTTTAGATTCTTTCTTTTCTTAGTTTGAAAACGTTCAACATGGAAACTTGCGACTTGACAACCATATACCCCCCTGCTGCCGGTGTGTTCCCTCAGCCAGCTGCCATCTTACCGGCAATGATCTACTATAATATATATATATATATATATATATATATATATATATATATATATATATATAGCTAGCCCCCGGCAGCCAATGACATATAGCCCCTGTGGCAATGTATATGGGAAGTGGTACTGTGCAGTGTATATACATACAGACACTGAGGGAAGTGGTACTGTGCAGTGTATATACATACAGACACTGAGGGAAGTGGTACTGTGCAGTGTATATACATACAGACACTGAGGGAAGTGGTACTGTGCAGTGTATATACATACAGACACTGAGGGAAGTGGTACTGTGCAGTGTATATACATACAGACACTGAGGGAAGTGGTACTGTGCAGTGTATATACATACAGACACTGAGGGAAGTGGTACTGTGCAGTGTATATACATACAGACACTGAGGGAAGTGGTACTGTGCAGTGTATATACATACAGACACTGAGGGAAGTGGTACTGTGCAGTGTATATACATACAGACACTGAGGGAAGTGGTACTGTGCAGTGTATATACATACAGACACTGAGGGAAGTGGTACTGTGCAGTGTATATACATACAGACACTGAGGGAAGTGGTACTGTGCAGTGTATATACATACAGACACTGAGGGAAGTGGTACTGTGCAGTGTATATACATACAGACACTGAGGGAAGTGGTACTGTGCAGTGTATATACATACAGACACTGAGGGAAGTGGTACTGTGCAGTGTATATACATACAGACACTGAGGGAAGTGGTACTGTGCAGTGTATATACATACAGACACTGAGGGAAGTGGTACTGTGCAGTGTATATACATACAGACACTGAGGGAAGTGGTACTGTGCAGTGTATATACATACAGACACTGAGGGAAGTGGTACTGTGCAGTCTATACATACCCCCCCCCCCCTCGCACCCCACACGCACTGACTACTGCACCTGGCCGCCATCACAACAGACACACTACCAATCCCCCGCCCAGGCCGCGGTCCCCCCACACACATTACTGGCCGGCCGCCACCCCTGCCGTCCCTCCGGTTGTACTCACCCACTATCTAAGCTTGGTGCCGCTGGGGTGAACTTGAAGAACCGCCGGGTGAGGAGAGGCGGGAGAGAGGCGCTGGAGGAGTGTGGCGCCTCTGCGGCCGTCCGTCCAATGAATGACGGACGTGCTGGATGACGTCACTGGAGAAGTGTGTCCCCGTACACGTCATCCAGCACGTCCGTCATTCATTGGACGGACGGCCGCAGAGGCGCCACGTGATTCGGCGCAGCGTGCGGAAGTCCTTAAAGAGACAGCACGCCGCCGGGGCCAGTCGCAAATGGCGCCCAGATTAATAAATCTGGGCGCAATTTGCAAGATGTCAGTCGCATTGGCGACCATTTTGGTCGCCATCTGGAGCCCTGTATGACCTTCAAGCATATCAAATCAATACCAGTATATGAAGAATAGTGTCCTTTTATGACTAAAAGCTTTGAAATACATAAAAAAAACTACAATGAAATATATTGATGCCATTCATATAGTAGTACATAAAGTAGTGCAGCCTTTTATCTCACATTTATGACCTCAGATTTAATAGTTATCATGTCAAGCAATTTTCCACCATCTATAGTGGTGTTCAGTGCAGTCTTGCATTTCTACTCCCATACCAACTTGCAAACCCAGTGCAATGAGTAACCCCTTCTTCCCCCATACACCATCTCTAGTAGGTGTACTGAGATGGCACAGTGCAAGCCTCTTCAGTGCACTTTTACCAACACTATGTCATGGCATAGCAGAGAGGAGCATGTGATATGTTGTACTGTGATTGGGTAGAGAAGTCAGTAAAAGGAAGAACCTGTGTCTGTACTACTGGTAAACAGCTAAACTCTTGGGGTAATATGTCACAGGGACATATCAAAACTTTTAAATGGTGGGAGTCTCCTTGCATAGACCCCCACCAATCAGGAGAATGAGCTGGTAGAAATGTGGGGTAGCGCATTTCACTTTCTGTCTTGCAGCAATCTTTATCTAGCCAGCTGTATATAAATCTATGGTCAATTATATGTTTATGGGGCTGCCGGAACGGAGATGATTGACCTGCTAGCTGCCGTGCCCTGCTCCCCGCTAGTTCCCCTGATCGGTGGGGGATCCCAGCAGTGAGACCCCCACCAATCAGCAAAACAAGCAGGGGTGTGCACTTTCATGCTGTTAGTCATCTCCACTACTCTACAGGTCCTACAGTTTATATTACTTTTCTCTACATTGGGGGTACACTGACCTGTATCGAGCCTTGTTTTTACGTGCTGGTACTTTGGATTCTGAGGGATTCTTTTCTTAAGAACCTGAAATAAAAGTATTAACCATAAAAAAAATTGAACATGGAAAAAAAATTATAATTTATGAAGCTGAAAGTAATAAAACCCAATCTGTTTTGTGCAGTTGTATGTGCCAACGTCCATTTCTACCGTTTTTCTGTACACTGGCAATTTAGTAACAAACAGGCTGAAGACTTAGTGCAACATATACCGGTATAGATACATGTATGGTACAATCGGCACATAACCATGTGCTTGTGGTAATAATAATTGTCGGATCCATCACATCTCTATATGTCCATCCACAGCACCACTCCTTCTTGTAAGTAATAATATATTCAGTTCTTCAGCATATTAGGTTCTTGATCAGGCCGTAAACGGTTCTAGGCAATATCTGCCATTTGTGCTCGGCAGCTTTAAAGGGGTAGTGCGGTGTAAAACATTTTTTCACTTAATAAAAGTTATACAACATTGTAATGTGTGTTATTTAAGTGAATGGCCCCCTTCCCCATGTTTCCCCCCCAGAAGTGGACCCGGAAGTGTGATACAGTATACTCATGGAATCACTGTTGACCCGGCCGCCATCTGAAACTAGTTCTGGCAGCTGACAGATTGGAGGCAGAGCACAATACAGGAAAGCATGCTAAGAAGTTCTTCCAGAAATGCAAAACCTTCTCCATTTCTCACAGCAGCAGATCCACTCTTTTGTACGGCCCTACAGATACTCTGCCTGATACCTTAAAGCAGGGGTGGGGAACCTCCGGCCCGCGGGCCGCATCCGACCCCTGAGACTTCCCGATGCGGCCCGCGGCCCGCAGCTCCCCTGTGATGCGCGCCTCTCTGGAGGAGGAAGAAGCCAGCATACACAGCATCCTCCGGTGTCTGTGACAGCTGCCGGATACAGGAGGATGCTGTCTATGCCGGCTTCTTCCCCACTAGAGCGGCGCGTGTCTTCAGTCTCCTGCGGGCCGCGTGATGACGTCATTTCAGCGCGCGCCGCCTGCAGGAGAAGACCGGCACAGAGGACCTGGGACAGAAGAGGACCTGGACAGCGTGGGAACGGAGGAAAGGTGAGAGGGATGTTTATTTTTTTTTTATTTGGGGGTTAACTAGGCTGCCAGGGACAAGACTGATGGGGGTGATAACTAGGCTACCAGGGACAAGACTGATGGGGGTGATAACTAGGCTGCCAGGGACAAGACCGATGGGGGTGATAACTAGGCTGCCAGGGACAAGACTGATGGGGGTGATAACTAGGCTACCAGAGACATGTCTGATGGGGGTGATAACTAGGCTACCAGAGACATGTCTGATGGGGGTGATAACTAGGCTACCAGAGACATGTCTGATGGGGGTGATAACTAGGCTACCAGGGAAATGCCTGATGGGGGGGATAACTAGGCTACCAGGGACATGCCTGATGGGGGTGATAACTAGGCTACAAGGGACATGCCTGATAGGGGTGATAACTAGGCTACCAGGGACATGCCTGATGGAGGGATAACTAGGCTACCAGGGACATGCCTGATGGGGGGATAACTAGACTACCACAGACATGCCTGATGGGGGGGATAACTAGGCTACCAGGGACATGCCTGATGGGGGTGATAACTAGGCTACCAGGGACATGCCCGAAGGGGGTGATAACTAGGCTACCAGGGACATGCCTGATGGGGGTTAACTAGGCTACCAGAGACATGCCTGATGGGGGGGATAACTAGGCTACCAGAGACATGCCTGATGGGGGTGATAACTAGGCTACCAGGGACATGCCTGATGGGGGGGATAACTAGGCTATCAGGGACATGCCTGATGGGGGTGATAACTAGGCTATCAGGGACATGCCTGATGGGGGTTAACTAGGCTACCAGAGGCATCACTGGGGGGGTTAACTAGGCTACCAGGGACATGACTTGGGGGTTAACTAGACTACAAGGGGCATCACTGGGGGTTAACTAAAATAGCAGGGGCACTGGGGGAACAATACTGTGCCTTGCCCCGGGTGCTGCAAACCCACGCTACTAACTGCTGCGCACAGTATGCGGCCCTCGAATGATTTTATTAATGCCCGACCGGCCCTCGACATGGAAAAGGTTCCCCACCCCTGCCTTAAAGAGTAACTGTCATGTTTTTTTTTTATTGCAGAAATCAGTAGTATAAGCGATTTTAAGAAACTCTGTAATAGGTTTCATCAGCCAAAAAAGCCTCCTTCTGTACTCAAGAAGCAATCTCCCAGCCTCCCCCCTGACTTCTTATCTGTGCATTATCAGGCAAACACGTCTTCATTACAGAGAAGCCAGTGAAGACGGGTTCTGCTCTCTCCATTGTAAGCCTATGAAGGGGGGAGGGGCCGAGGGAGATGAGGGAGCAGGAAGAGGTGACATGAAGGTCAGCTGTTTGTAGACTGTCTGGGCACCTAAACCGCAGGATTCTGGGGTCAGAAAGGTCAGTGCTTATCTATGAACTTACTGAGAGAAGATTGCAGGGTGTTGTGCTTTGCAGGACTGCTCCGTGCTCAGTCACTCCTAACAGCCCCTCCCCTCTCCATAGCCACATAATGGAGACAGAAATCCTGCTTTATTTGATGTGAGGGGGGAGGCTGGGAGATTGCTTTTTCAGTCCAGAAGGAAACTCTTTTAGTACATAAAACCTATTACAGAGTTTCTTAAAATCGCTTGTACTGTTGATATTTAATGTTTTCAGAAAAATGACCCTGAAATGACAGTTACACTTTAAGGGTACAAACCCACACACCGTATACACAGCAGATACGCAGCAGATTTGAAGCAGATTTGGTGGTGCAGATTTGATGCTGTGTCCAGTTATTAAGATCTAATCTGCTGCATATTTGTTGCATGTTTGTTGCGTATTTGCTGCGTATCGCAGCAGTAAATAAGCTGCGTATACGGTGTGTGAGAGGTCATCCATATTCGCTCTCTGTAAAGGTCAAGTCCATGACACCCCCTCTAAGTATGGTCTTTGAGCAGCATCAAGCCATTTATTCTTCCCCTCCCTCAATCCCCCCCCTCCCTCATTCTGCCTTCTCCTCTCACTCTTCTTTCTTCTTCTCTTCATTTCTCCTCATGATCTCATCAATCGACTGTACCTAAAATGTTTGCTGTTTCATATGCACGTTTTAAAGACTATAAAATGTTAAGTGCTGCGACACTAAGCTGGTTTCTGTAAACTGCTTGCTATCTTGTCTTTGCTCAAATAAAAAGATATAAAAAAAAATAATAATATGAAGCAACAGATGTAGTAGATGTATGACTGTAGTAGCATGGAAGTAGATGCTTAGGGAAGATACACACAACCCCAATGCATGCTTTACCCTAACAGAGTTTTAGTATGCAAGTTATATATAACCCTAATCTCAAATGACCTATAAGAGCTGCCTGTATTTACTGTAATGCGCTGTGTATGTCCCATGGGTATTACTAACATCAACCTATCAAGACTGCCTTGACTCCCTTGGCAATGCTTGTCCCCATAAAAGGTGAAAGTATGTTAACATGGAGATACTCTGCCTCCCCCTAACCCACTAGACCACCAATATTTTAAGGGAATGTATAATCAGAAAATCAAGTTTCACACTTAAACATATTCTTTAAAAGGAGAAGTCAGGCTAGACCCAGTTTTTTAACAACTACTGGGAAGCGGGAGAGGACAAAAGAAATAAAGTGCTCTTACCCCCCAGCTCCAGCGCTGCTGGCCACATACCGCAGCTCCGGACCCCCACAGCTTCCTGGTCTGAGCAGAGACCTGGGTCGTATAAGGTCCGCTGCTGGTTTGGAAGCTTACAGGCTGAGCAGACCTCACATGTCAGGACCCTGTTCCATGCTGAGACCAGGAAGCGGCCAGGGACTCAGGGACTGGAGCAGCGGTATGTGGCCACAAGTGCTGAAGCGGGGGGAGGTAAGAGCATGTTATTTATTGTATCTTCCTCCTCCCCAACACTTGCTAATAAAATGGGTCTGGCCTGACTTCTCTAAGAACTTTTTTTTTTCCATTTGGCTCATCTGTACACTGTGTGAGTACACTAGTGCAAACATTTAAATTGTTTAGGAGCTCCTGACATCATGTATGGAGGGAATTTTTACAGACGTGTGAATGACCCCTTAGTATTGCAAAACAATTTGCATCTTTTTTAGGGTGGGTTCACACATAGTGGAATCAAAGCGGATTTCACACTGCGAGTTCTCAGCAAAATCTGCAGTGATTCCCGAACTATCAGTTTCAATAGGTTTACATACTCACAGCCCAGTAAATACTTCACTTGTCTGCGATCCAGCTCGCTTCTGTGGCACCTGGCTCCCTGGTGTCCCGCTCAGCCAATCAGTGCGCTGCCCTGCTGCAGTTACTAATTTGCTGAGCTGGATGTCAGGGAGCCAGGAGCCACAGAAGCAAGCTGGAGCGTGGACCGGTAATGTATTCACCGGGCTGTGGTGGGTTAAGCGGGTGGCTTTACATACATTGGGATGAAAATTCTGCTGCTTCCCTTCTTTCTCACCTAAGACCCTTTCCACATTATATACCTTTCTAGAAGAGACTGTTACTGGACTGTAACTTGTATCTTCATTGTGTACTATATTTGTGTACAGTTTTAAACTGAATTTGCAATAGGGTCTACAAAACCTTTCCCCTTTTCTTTCTGTATTTCTTAATGTCTTGTTATAAAAACTGAAAAGTTTCAATAAAGATTAAAAAAAAAAAAAAAGAAAATTCTGCTGCGAGTATGTAAATCTATTGAAACTGATGGAACAGTGTGTGAAATCTACTGCGATTCCGCTATATGTGAACCCAACACCAGAAACCTAGCGTAAGTATAGATAAATCCGTAGAGAACATGAGAGATGCATCACCTGTCATCACTTACAAGCCTCTATAGGAGACATTACCAACACATTTGTTATAGGAGGTTTCAGCTCATTTAGGGTACAAACACACAAAGCAGATACGCAGCAGATTTGATGCTGTGTTCAGTTATTTAGATCTAATCTGCTGCGTATCGCAGCAGTAAATACGCAGCGTATAAGCCGTGTGTGTTTGTACCCTTAAAAAAAAAAATCAAACAATCCTTTTGGAAAGGGTTGAAAAGCTAAAAAATATGGGAAAAACAAAATGGAACGATGCAATGTTGAAGCTGAATTTTTATTCATATAGAATAATAGAATCAGTGTAGAAATCTGATTCTATTAACCTGTCCAGAAGACGACTTCAGGAAAATAGGGACTCTAGAAGAAAGGTAAATAAACCTAAGATCTCACTCCATGCTGAATTTCTTAAAGGGAACCAATCACCCAGAAAATCAATGTAAAGACAAGGATATGTGCTGATAGATCACCCAGCACACTTCCCAAATATGCCCCTGTAACCTCTGTGCCCCCCTCAATTAGACAGTAATCTTACTTTGTTCAGGTCACGCGCTGTATGTAAATTTTTGCTAAGTAGTCCTGGTGGGCGTATGTAGTCCTGGTGGGCGTATGGAGTCACGGTCCGGGGGCGTATCTAGTCACGGTCCGGGGGCGTATCTAGTCACGGTCTGGGGCTGTAATCACGCCCAGAGGGGCGTGATTCGGAGGCTTGCGGTCCAGTGACGTCATCCAGCGGCTTGCGTTCCGCGTCGCGGCCGCGCCGACGTGTTCGGGAACCCGCGCATGCACAGTACGGCGGGAGACGACGCTGACGTACTGCGCATGCGCGGGTTCCCGAACACGTCAGCGCGGCCGAGACGCGGAACGCAAGCCGCCGGATGACGTCACTGGACCGCAAGCCTCCGAATCACGCCCCTCTGGGCGTGATTACAGCCCCGGACCGTGACTACATACGCCCCCGGACCGTGACTACATACGCCCACCAGGACTACATACGCCCACCAGGACTACATACGCCCACCAGGACTACATACGCCCACCAGGACTACATACGCCCACCAGGACTACATACGCCCACCAGGACTACATACGCCCACCAGGACTACATACGCCCACCAGGACTACATACGCCCACCAGGACTACATACGCCCACCAGGACTACATACGCCCACCAGGACTACATACGCCCACCAGGACTACATACGCCCACCAGGACTACATACGCCCACCAGGACTACATACGCCCACCAGGACTACATACGCCCACCAGGACTACATACGCCCACCAGGACTACATACGCCCACCAGGACTACATACGCCCACCAGGACTACATACGCCCACCAGGACTACATACGCCCACCAGGACTACATACGCCCACCAGGACTACATACGCCCACCAGGACTACTTAGCAAAAATTTACATACAGCGCGTGACCTGAACAAAGTAAGATTACTGTCTAATTGAGGGGGGCACAGAGGTTACAGGGGCATATTTGGGAAGTGTGCTGGGTGATCTATCAGCACATATCCTTGTCTTTACATTGATTTTCTGGGTGATTGGTTCCCTTTAAGGTGCCTTTACACGGAGATTTATCTGACAAGTTTTTTGAAGCCAAATCCAGGAATGTTCCCTGTTTATAGTCAGACCTGTTCCCTGTATATAGTCTGTTCCTTGCTTTGGCTTCAAAAATCTGGCAGATAATTCTGTGTGTAAGGGCACCCTTACTTTTCTACAATACCACCAATAAGCAAAACAATCATACAGGGCTCAAGTAACACCATTTCATAAGGTCTTGTCCCAACGTGCCTCCCCACTGCACAGATATGTCAGCATTGTGACATCAAAACAAGATGGGAATAATAGAGATGAGCGCAACTCAAGCAACTAAACACATATACAGTAACAAAGATCACACTACAGCTTCATATATACAATTCATATAATAACACTGCTAGGCTATGTTCACACAATGCAAAAACAAGTGCAAACAACGGCTATTATTTGCACTTATTTTTACATAGCCCTAATGTCCAATTGGTTAGATGCACTTGGTGCTAGGTCTGCTGTGATTCTCTGAGCGGAGAGGTTCAGAGAGTGGAGGCGCACAGAGCGGAGCCCTCCCATTCAAACAGATAGAAGGCAGGATTCGGAGCAGAGTCCGCACAAGGCGGGTTCCGCACGGAATCTTGGCACTGATTCCATAGTGTGAATGTGGCCTTAGGCAGAGGTGTCTGATGTGCCGGTACACGCACAGGTGCATGTACAGGGGTATTTGCCTCAGACCAGGCCTTACACCTGACCTATGGGACTTCTGTGATCTGTACAGGTTCTGGCCAGTGTACATACGTCCTTCTAGCAAACTGTTATGCAATAGAGACCTGCTGGCTGATGTAAGCATATATGTATGACAAGTCCAAGCAATACAGTATAAGTGATGATCATAGATTATTCATTGATCACCTATATGGATATGTGGTAATAATGCCGATGGTAGATGCTCAGGGTTATCCCACTATTACAGATTACTGTACATCAGTGGTCTCCGGCCTCACATGGTGGGATAACCCTGAGCATCTACCATTACAGATTACTGTACATCAGTGGTCTCCGGCCTCACATGGTGGGATAACCCTGAGCATCTACCATTACAGATTACTGTACATCAGTGGTCTCCGGCCTCACATGGTGGGATAACCCTGAGCATCTACCATTACAGATTACTGTACATCAGTGGTCTCCGGCCTCACATGGTGGGATAACCCTGAGCATCTACCATTACAGATTACTGTACATCAGTGGTCTCCGGCCTCACATGGTGGGATAACCCTGAGCATCTACCATTACAGATTACTGTACATCAGTGGTCTCCGGCCTCACATGGTGGGATAACCCTGAGCATCTACCATTACAGATTACTGTACATCAGTGGTCTCCGGCCTCACATGGTGGGATAACCCTGAGCATCTACCATTACAGATTACTGTACATCAGTGGTCTCCGGCCTCACATGGTGGGATAACCCTGAGCATCTACCATTACAGATTACTGTACATCAGTGGTCTCCGGCCTCACATGGTGGGATAACCCTGAGCATCTACCATTACAGATTACTGTACATCAGTGGTCTCCGGCCTCACATGGTGGGATAACCCTGAGCATCTACCATTACAGATTACTGTACATCAGTGGTCTCCGGCCTCACATGGTGGGATAACCCTGAGCATCTACCATTACAGATTACTGTACATCAGTGGTCTCCGGCCTCACATGGTGGGATAACCCTGAGCATCTACCATTACAGATTACTGTACATCAGTGGTCTCCGGCCTCACATGGTGGGATAACCCTGAGCATCTACCATTACAGATTACTGTACATCAGTGGTCACAGGCCTCACATGGTGGGATAACCCTGAGCATCTACCATTACAGATTACTGTACATCAGTGGTCTCCGGCCTCACATGGTGGGATAACCCTGAGCATCTACCATTACAGATTACTGTACATCAGTGGTCTCCGGCCTCACATGGTGGGATAACCCTGAGCATCTACCATTACAGATTACTGTACATCAGTGGTCTCCGGCCTCACATGGTGGGATAACCCTGAGCATCTACCATTACAGATTACTGTACATCAGTGGTCTCCGGCCTCACATGGTGGGATAACCCTGAGCATCTACCATTACAGATTACTGTACATCAGTGGTCTCCGGCCTCACATGGTGGGATAACCCTGAGCATCTACCATTACAGATTACTGTACATCAGTGGTCTCCGGCCTCACATGGTGGGATAACCCTGAGCATCTACCATTACAGATTACTGTACATCAGTGGTCTCCGGCCTCACATGGTGGGATAACCCTGAGCATCTACCATTACAGATTACTGTACATCAGTGGTCACCGGCCTCACATGGTGGGATAACCCTGAGCATCTACCATTACAGATTACTGTACATCAGTGGTCTCCGGCCTCACATGGTGGGATAACCCTGAGCATCTACCATTACAGATTACTGTACATCAGTGGTCTCCGGCCTCACATGGTGGGATAACCCTGAGCATCTACCATTACAGATTACTGTACATCAGTGGTCACCGGCCTCACAAGACATGCTGAGACTTGTAGTTGTCCAACACCTACAGGCTGAAGCCCACTGATATACATGTACCTCCATCACAGGCAGCACTAGGGACCCATGAATATCAAGTACCTGCAGCTGAGAATAGCACATACACTACCACTGGGATCAGCGGCGACCGGATGATGTCAGATCGTTAATAACGAGCATCCTCCGGTACCATGCGCAGCAAACAACGGCCCACGTCCACAGACAGCTGCGCCTATAGACTATATAAGGGGTAGAGGCGTGTGTACAGCCCGGCCGCAGCGGCCCTCTCTGCTCTCACCTCCGGGTCTCCGATGTTCCTCTTCGCCGACATGATTTTCTTTTTTTCAAACAGAAGCGCACAGCAGCCCGAGACACCGCTACCCGCCTCCTCCCCCTCTCTACCGCCTCAGCCGGATCACCTGCCAACAAGCGCTCAGCTCATTGGACAAAACTTGAAAGAAAACGAATAAGAAGAGAAGTTACTCTGCTGAGGGGCGTGGCCCCTGCGGCTGGTGACAGTTCCCTGTGGTTGCTAGGTAACAGGGACGCTCTGGTCATCCCGGCTATTGCTGTTCATGTTCCCGCCTGGCTGCCCCGGGGCTGAGGACAGCTCTGGCTAACCGGTTCTGCATTTCTCTATCACTATCTGCACCAGTCATGTCGGTTTCCACCAGTTCATGTTTGACACCTGCGGTGTCTTGTACTGATTATTCACAGCTCAGCACATGAGGTGATACAGGCCTCACTGACACCTGTCAGATTAACCAATTATTCATATAGACAGGTGGATTCTGCACCCAAATCTGTTTATTAGCAAAATGCCATTGTGGAGTTGAGAGTCTATTATATATGTCATATTCTTATAATGTACATTTGTTTTGCTTAACGCTCTATAGACAGATGCTGGGAAAGGTCCGACCGCTCTGTTACTGTATTGGAATGTGTTGTTTTAGACAGTTTGCTATAATCCAAGGTCTTTGGTTTGGGACTATTTGCCAATAGATAAAGATTAGGGAGGATGGGGGGGCTAGAACAATGACTTCTTATGTAGAATGTGGGAACACACCTGCGTCGTCTTCCCCCTCCTCCTCCTTATTCCTCCTCTTACATTTTGAAACTTTCTTTTTAACTAATGGTGCGTTTACACATAACGATTATCGTGCGAATTTGCGCGATAACGATCGAATTTGAACGATAATCGTATGTGTAAACACAGCGAACGATCAAACGGCGAAAGAGAAATCGTTCATTTTGATCTTTCAACATGTTCTTAAATCGTCACTGATCGTTCGCAAAAAAATCGCAGATCGTTTAGTGTAAATGGTTGTCGCGAAAGTCCGCCCGCCCGCAGCCCGGCCCCCCGCTCTTCCGCAGCCCGGTACCCCGCCCGCAGCCCGGCTCCCCGCTCTTCCGCAGCCCGGCCACGTATCCTACAGCCCCCTGCGCTGGCTTGATCGCCATCCCCGCCGCCCTGATCGCCACCCCCGCCACTCCGATTGCCATCCCCGCCGCTCCGATCGCCACCCCCTGCCGCCTCAATCGCCACCCCTGCCGCTCCGATCGCCACCCCCCGCCGCTCCGATAGCCCCCGCCGCCTCGGCCACGAGCATACCTTACCTGCTCGGTGTAGCAGGTGTTCAAAATTCCCGCTGATCGTTATGAAAAAAAAATCGTTGCTCCAACATCGTTAATCGTACGATCGGGCCAATTATCGTTTCGCATAAACGCAGCATCAGGGTTGTTCCCATAATAAACAGAATAAGCTTGAACACTGGCTTGGTATCATGTGTCTTGGCTGATGCTCGCGGCAGTCTGCAGCTGCCACACTTTACCAATTTGGCAAGGCCCAGGTATAGCTGAGAGACCTTTATTCTAAGTCTCACCCTAACAACATGCATGTGAATGGGGTTTTATATACTGTTTATATATATTTGCAGTATACTTCCTACTGTATCTGAGGCTGCCAAGCATTTTGTTACACTCAGTAGCAGTCTCCTATTACAGGCATCCCTGCAATCACATGAGCAGCTTCTACCTCCATTCCATAAACAGTGCTCATGTGATTGTGATGGCAGAAAAGATCGAGGGGGAAATTTATTAAAGGGGTTGTCCGGCGAAAAAAAATTATTCACAGAATAACACACATTACAAAGTTATACAACTTTGTAATGTATGTTATGTCTGTGAATGGCCCCCTTCCCCGTGTCCCACCACCCCCACCCGTGTACCCGGAAGTGTGGTGCGCTATACATTACCTGTCGCGTGCCGACCACGGTCTCCGATCGTCAGCAGTGACGTCTTCTTCGGGAGCTTGGCGGATCTTCCCGAGTGCCGGCCGCCCTCTGCAGCGTCATCCGAAGCTCAGCCGCGATTGGCTGAGCATAACTGTGCTCAGCCAATCGCGGCTGAGCAGCTGATGACGTGGCCGCGTCATCAGCCGCTCAGCCGCGATTGGCTGAGCACAGTTATGCTCAGCCAATCGCGGCTGAGCTTCGGATGACGCTGCAGAGGGTGGCCGGCACTCGGGAAGATCCGCCAAGCTCCCGAAGAAGACGTCACTGCTGACGATCGGAGACCGTGGACGACACGACATGCGGTGAGTATAATGCACCACACTTCCGGGTCTAGCGTGGGTGGGGGGAAACACGGGGAAGGGGGCCATTCACAGACATAACATACATTACAAAGTTGTATAACTTTGTAATGTGTGTTATTCTGTGAATAATTTTTTTTCGCCGGACAACCCCTTTAAGGGTTTTGCGCCTGTTTTCAGTGTTCACCCAAAAGTTTGCATACTTCGGGATTAACGCCCAACTTATCATTTGCGACTTTTTTTTAAAAGTTGTACAAACAGGTGCAGGCCTATGTCTAGTCAGTACCAGGTGAATATGTGAATATGCCTGTGCAATTTTTGCATTTTCTGCGACTTTTTTACTTAGATACATTCACTATGGCAGTGCTACATTTTAATAAATCAGTCACAAGATATTTGTGAAAAATATTTCCTAATCCTCATTAGACTAGTCGCACAAATTAGACTCCTTAGTAAATGTCTTTCTGGGTCCCCAAAATCTCAGATGTATTGGGGACGGGACTTCTTCCTTCAGTGCAGGGATCCCTCCGGCCTTAATGGGTATTGGGGCAACGCTCTGCAGTGACATTGCTCATCACTGCAGAGCGCTGGATGAATATTCATTAGAAGGGGCAGGCTGGCAAGGCTGGTGCAATCAGGGTGTTAGTCCCGCCCCCCAGTGCACCAAACCACCTTATTAGCATATTGATTAAACTACAAAATACAATGGTACCTTGGTTTAAGAGTAACTTGGTTTAAAAGCGTTTTGGTTTAAGAGCTCACAGTTTTTCAAAATTGTGACTTGGTTTAAGAGCATTGCTTTGGTTTAAGAGCTCCCTGAACTTGGTGAGAGCGTGAGTGGAGGCGTGGCATGGCATGGCCTGCATAGCGCGGTCTACAGCACTGTACTCTGACCCAGGAAGTCTCCCTCACCTTCCAAATCATGGCAGATCCACTTTAGGCTGGGGCTCACATCAGGGGACAGGACTGTGGAGGTAATCTCTCCATAGCTGTAACCCCTCTCTCCCCGGACAGAGAGTGCTGCAAGCATGTGCCCACATCTGTACTGCTCACTCATTCATACTCCCTGCAGTCTCGGAACGATTATTGTTTTGTTTTTTTATTGCCAACCCGGATCCTTAAAAAAAAGCACCAACCTTTTTGGATTAGGCAATCCCTCCAATTCATGTAAATTGAATGATTTAGTACTGGTTTGATTTAAAGATACAGACAATTTTGTTTTTATTGCATTTTATTACATTGCATTTATTACTTAATAGAGGTTATCACGAGTATGCTCAATGAGCACAGTAAGAGCCAGCCAGGTCTCCTCAGCAGTTGGGATAATCTGGTTGGCTGGCAGGGCAAAACCATAGCGACCAGTATCACGAAGCTCAAAGGTGTAAGAGAACTTGATGCCCTGGTTGTAGGTCCAGTCAACGGTACCGCCACTGGCTTGGTCTATAAAGCAAGAAATTTTTGTTGTTAATGATAACAAGCGTGATGATATACAGCATTATTAAAATACTGTATATATTGTACGCAACATATTAACTACTCTACCCTCTTTATCACAGAGCTACATGAAGGTAGTTTCTTGGTTCACAGAACAGTTAAATGGCAAAGGTGATAGCCCGTGATTCCTATGTATAACAGGATTTCTTAAATCTACTTAAAGGAGAACTCCAGCAAAAAGTTAAAATCCAGTGCAGGCAGGGGAGTTTAGGGACAAATTAAAGAAGATATATGTACCATTCCCCGTGCCCCCTTAGTCCCCTGTAGCTCCCGATCCGGTGATGTCACGACCCGGCTCAGAAATGCATGCTCAGACAGTCAGTGACTGAGCAGGTTATCTCTGCAGTCACTGACTGACCTAGTGGGTACTTCCTGCTGGGTCGTGAAACAGGAGGCTGGAGGCTGACAGAGAGCTGGTGGCATTGGGGGAGGTAAGTATAACTTCTTTAAAGGAGCCGATTTCTATAATTTTTTAGTAGTACCAATTAAAAAAAAAGTTAACTAGTATATTAGTACTTACAGATGGTGGTAATGATGCTTCCATATGTGTATTGTGTTCCATACAGTTTAGTCAATGCAGTAACTGCTGCTTTAGCAACGCTGTCCTGTAGACAAAACGGCAAAAAATTAATACAACTCAGGTAACAAATATGATTCTCATATATTTATATATACACTCTAGTTTCCTAATATAACCAAGTACATAAAATGTATAAAAAATGTACCAATTCAGCATTGTCTGGGGTACGAGTATTGGTGTAGCCATATGGATAGAGGAGCATCTGAGAATAACTGTGGATGGAAACAAATCCCTTGATTTTTCCATGGCTCTTCACAAAGTCCACAATAGCCTTGACTTCAGGCTCGGAGTGGGCAGCACGTCCTCTGTAAGTCTCAGTGCAAGGGTTTGAGCTGGATCCACCACCTAGACATCAATAAGAAAGAGAAGTTATAAACTTAGAGTGTAAGCCCTAATGGGTACAGGGACCAATATGAGTGATGACAAACTATGGACAGAGCTGCAGCATAAATTGGCGTTAAATCATTAAAGGAATGATTACTATTTTAACAATCAGAATAAGTTCACTGAGTGACCTTCATGTCCTTTCACAACATTGTTTTTCTAGACATCTATTTTTGAATTGCACTTTGGTGTTCCAGTACTTGTTTAGGCTGAGTTCACACTATGTATATTTGAGGCTGTATTTGGTCCTCATGTCAGGTCCTCATAGCAACCAAAACCAGGAGTGGATTGAAAACACAGAAAGGCTCTGTCCACACAATGTTGAAATTGAGTGGATGGCCGCCATATAACGGTAAATAACTTCCATTATTTCAATACAACAGCCGTTGTTTTAAAATAACAGCAAATATTTGCCATTAAATGACGGCCAGCCACTCAATTACAACATTGTGTGAACAGAGCCTTTCTGTGTTTTCAATCCACTCCTTGTTTTGGTTGCTATACAGCCTCAAACATACAGCCTCAAATATACGTAGTGTGAACATAGCCTTAAACGGGATTACACTTTAAATTTTTTGCTCCACTAAACAATATTATGTTCTACTAATGTACATGTGCTTTTGAATGTATGAGCATTGTACCTCCAAAACCAGCATCCCAGTTTCTGTTGGGATCAGTTCCAATACAGGTGGAGCCACTATTGGGAGATCTGGTCTTACGCCACATACGGTTCTGTAATATAATAGTGATAATGAGTTAAGTGCACTACCACAAGGGCTATAAAGTGTGACATGTACAGAAAGCAGATGTAAAACATGGAGCATAAAGCCTCTCTTATAACCAAATAAAGAATACTTACTGAGGTGTGGGTAAAAACGTAGCCATCAGGGTTGGTCACAATTTCCAAAAAGATGTCCAAAGAGTTCAAGGTGGCAGTAAGAGATGGGTCACGTCCATAATCTTTCACAATCTACAGAAAATAGAAGAGATGAGACATAGCTGATGTCTGATTTCATCACATATATAAGCTTTAATATTTCCCCTTGTTCTCTTTATGTCTCATAATGACAAAATGAAGGTTTAAGTAAAGAAATATGCCTGATACACATTGTATAAGTAAGAAATTGTTATTCCATACCTTTTTAGCAAACCACAGACCACTGGCCTGAGTTACCCACTCACGGGAGTGAATTCCAGTATCAATCCAGAATGCTGGGCGGTTAGCACCAGTGCTGAACTAGAACACAATATGGAATACAAATTTAATGTAGTCATCATACTTGCTTAATCTGTTAATTTACACGATTTTATATAAAGTATTTAAATATGTTATTTAATGAAGTTCTTTATCAAGGATGAGCTAGTACTCCTGCATGCAGCGTAGACTACTTTGGTTATGTTACTAAAATACAGGAGAGAATATGCGTCATTGAAAGACGAGGCACATACATAAAAATTGTAGACAGCATAGAAAGGAAATAGGTACAGGCGTGCACTATATTCATAAATGGTGAAAACTATAGATTGATCTTACCTTCAGAACATTCAGAGGACGACCTTCATAGCTTTTGCCAATCTGAACTTTGCTTACAAGACCAGGATTTTCCGCCACTAAGGTGTCAATAAATTTGTTAATCTGTGGAGACATGAAATATAAGCAATACTTAGAATTTATCCAATACAAAAAAATGAATCTTTTAGGACATCATTTATGCCAATTTAGCTCAAATGATAAAAGACAGTCGCTAGGAATACAGGGAGCATAAGCAGTATACAGATATTGGCCCAGATTTTCTATTGCAAATGCGCCAGAATTCCTCAGATGTCAGACTGATACACACTGGGGCCTCTGAAAACCTCCCATCCGTGTTTGTACTGTCTAGGAATTAGGCAGTTTTAGTAAATCTGGGCCTTGGTTTCTCATGGTTTTACCTGAGCATATGTTCAGTGAATAAAGAGAGCATAAGGGCTGTGGGAATATACTGACAGGTATCATCTCTTACCTCGTCAAAAGTGTGGTATGTGGCATAGTTAAATGTGTCAGTGGAGCGGGCATTTTCCATGGCACGTCCAATTTTCATGTCTCTCCTTTCCTCATTCAGCAAGGCCTATTTGAGTAGGAAAATAGGTGAAGATGACAAGCTTTATACCTTCACTAACATAAAACATTGCTGTCTATGTTATCTAAGTGCCCCAAGTCTCCATAGGGCAGATGGAGCTGCCCTATTGCACAGCTAGATATAGGAAGAGACTGTGTTAAAGGGGTTTTCGAAAATACCTACAGAAAGATCTGTGTAATATGTACACCATGTGGTAACCATTTGGCTGTTTGGGGCTTGTTAGCTGGAAATGGTTGGCTTACCTTAGAATCAATGGAGACGTGTCATAGAGAGTACTCGAGAACAGACCAGCACTGTGTTAGAGTTCTACCCTATAGTAAATCTAATGAGGTCACTATTGCTAGCACAACTAACATAGCAACTGCCATAAAGTAGCGTAGCCAGTATTAAGATTATATGAAATTCTAGATTTTAGATCTTTATACTTCTACCTCATTGTTTAAATAAAAAATCATAGAGATCTTTTCTTTGCTTGCACCTGCAGGTCTTTGATCATGATGCTGTACTGGATATCGTTTGACTCCAGATAGACCTTTACATCCTGAAGACTGAAGAATGGTACACGGATGTCAATAAACCTCTCTGGTTTGGAGGGTCCCTGCCAGAAATCCAGCTGTAAAACAAAATATGAAAGGGTTAATACAATAATAGTATAATGGCAGCTCCTATGTTGGACCCTAATTGCACAAAATTTCCCATTAACATCTTAGAACCCCAAAAATATCTAAGAACTATGTGGGAGCGATTTGTTAAGACTGGCATTTTTGGGCATGCTAGTCAAACTTTGCAAGGTAGTAAGAAGCATTTGCCATGTCTGTTGGAATCAAGATATGTTCCCACACAGAAAAAAAAAGCCCAATACGTCCACAATTTTGAGTGAAAATAGAACAATGTGTGAACAGGTGAAAAAATGTCACTTTAAACTTAAACATGCACCAATGCTGTCATTGCAATGATTGCTGCCACAGTATACTAAACAATGGGTGTTATTTTAGACTCAAAACAACAGCCATTGTTTTGCGTCTAACATAACAGCCATAAAAAATCGTTGTGTGAACATAGCCTCAGGCTATCTTAACACGTCTTTTTTAGGCTGTTTAATTGCGATTTTTTGGACGGCCCTCATGTTACGCCCAAATTCCAGTTATTATTTCAAAACAACGGCCATTATTTGTGAAATAATCAGACTCAAAATGGCAGTCCTCTAAAATAAAAACTGTACAAATAAGAGTAACTAAGGTTATTAATGATTGTGATCATAGCATTTAATGCATGTTTATATAGCGTTAATTAGTGCTATTTTGCCACGAATTGCAATTTTATGGTACAAAAGCAATATTTTTGCAGTGATTATGGTTTGTTGCAAAAAATATTAATATTTTATAACGCATTGTGCAATTTCTACCAAAATAGCACTAATGAACACTAAATAAATGCATACTGTATCAAGGCTGTGTTCACATGTAATTTCATACTCAGCCGTTGTTTTGCGTATAAAATTACAGGCATTGGTATATTATTCTAGTTAAGGTTGATGATGGCCTTTTTGGGTGGGACTAATTTTAAAGGGTCCATTGAATTTAAATGAAAAGACAAATGAAAGGACAGTGAAAACAAAAATCTATGTTTGAACAATGTAAACTAATGTCTGCTGTTCGCTAAATAGCGGCCACAATTAATCACATGAACATTCAGTTGACGGCCACTGCAAACAGCCGCTGTTATTCAATGCATTGTGCGAATTAACGGCCCTTGTTTCCATAGCCTTCATTGGAAATTATTATTTTGAGTATAAATTAACAGCCGCTATCTTAATTAAAAAGAAGACAGCGTGTGAACATGGCCTAAATGCTATATGTGAACAGAGCCTGGGAAATCTAGAATCTGATTGACTTTATTACCTGCAGAGCTTCAAAATTTTCCAGGTCTCGAACCAAGTTCACCTGCTCCTCATTGGCTGGGAGAATTCTCAGGACTTGTTGTCTGTAGAGATGTTCAGAAATAAAAGTATTACTTTTCATTAGCATAGCCTTAATATGTTTAAAATTGCTGAAATCTGCTTTAACAAACAATTTCCTGTTAAGATACAATGATAAAATAGGGCTAAAACACAGTCATTTTCCCTTTTTTTAACTCTACATTAAAGTCCATGGAAAACAACCTTTTTTTTTTTACAATGTGTGCACACATTTGCTGTTTTTCCATGGACTTTTTTACAATGTGTGCACACATTTGCTGTTTTTCCATAGACTTTAATGTAGCTTATTATTATATTTGAAATTCAACTGTGTTTTTTTACTTTAGTATTTGCCTTTATTTTACTGTGTAGGGCTATGTTCCCACTTTGGGAACATAGGAGGGAAAGGTGGCCATCTCTTTATAATCATGGCTGCAAATAAGGACTATGATCATTATTAGCAGCCGTAAATATTACGAGACGGCCACGTTTCCCCGCTATGTTCCTAAAGTGGGAACTTAGCCATTAAAATGTATGAAATGCACTTAGTTCTCTTCTATATTCCCTGCAGTTTCTTATAGGCTATGATCCCACTTCTGGAACATAGCTGGAAAGGCAGCAGTCTCATTATAAATATGAGTATGCAAAAGAGGAGTCTGTGGAGCCTCATTGAAGAGTCTCAAAACACAGGACTAGCCAGATATCCCTCCGGGAAGGACCCAGCCAATTTGGCTGGGTCCTTCCCGGAGGGATATCTGGCTAGTCCTGTGTTTTGAGACTCTTCAATGAGGCTCCACAGACTCCTCTTTTGCATACTCATGTGTCCCAGGGGGCAATGCACCTAGGACTTCACTGCATTGAGCGCTTTCATTAGCAGCCGGCAGTGTTGTCATTTGGCTGTTCTCCCTGAGTTCAGCAATCTGTTTCTCTTATGGCTCTACTAGGCATTGCTCCCACCTAGCCAGAATCCTGCTCCACACTGATGAGGGGCAACACCCCAAAACAGTTGTCTGTGGATGGTTACCTAGCCTTGGTTTATCCCTTGTCATTACACTGACTTATAGGGCCACTTAATATGGTGGATTTGGTGGTTTCCTATCAGGAGCTGCCATTTGGCTGGGTCCTTCCCGGAGGGATATCTGGCTAGTCCTGTGTTTTGAGACTCTTCAATGAGGCTCCACAGACTCCTCTTTTGCATACTCATGTGTCCCAGGGGGAAATGCACCTAGGACTTCACTGCATTGAGCGCTTTCATTAGCAGCCGGCAGTGTTGTCATTTGGCTGTTCTCCCTGAGTTCAGCAATCTGTTTCTCATTATAAATATGGCCGTGACTGATGATCATGATCATTACTCTCGGCCGTGATTGTAACATTATGGCCACCTCAGCCAGTAATTCCCATTACACATTCAGCTTTATCAATATACACGCTAGTAAGTTAAGCTTTCAGCTTTTTGCCAGCTTTTTTTTTAAAAAATCAAGTAATTGCCTTAGTCCACAATCTATTTGGAGATTGAACGCTTCTGCAGCCCGCACAGAAATACTACAGTACTAGAACATTTTCATGTACCCTGATAAAAAAATAATAATAATAATAAGGAGGCAGAAACCAACAAATTGTACTTACCCACTGAAATTCTCCATGCTGGTGACAGCTGCCACCAGGGCAAGTAACGCCAAAATACCCCTCATCTTGGAATTGCTAGAATGATAACCAACAGAGCACTGTATATATAGTGTCCTGTCCCCATAGACTGCAGTGAGCTTACTGTGGGATTGGCTAGTGTAACTTGTACACCTGTTTTTATTCCCACATATACCTGATTAACACAGTGGGAACAAGCCGGCTGCTAACTTGGTCACTAAATTTAGTGACTCTCTGCTATTGAAATGTCATGCAATTTTGAAGCAATACATTAGATAATAACCATAAAATACAGTCAAACTTACCACTTACCAGGTGTACAGACAAACACAGGATTCCAGTAGCGGCAATTGATATAGGGATAAGTTCTGACCCACATATAAAAATGCACGGCTTTACTGAATATCCATAGTGCAAATAACCATTGCTATCAAAACGGTGCATTTCCAACTATCCTTCTGTAATCATAGCATACTATTGATATAGTATTAGGGTGCCTTCACATGTACTTCATTTGCAGCGGATTTCCTGCTGCACGCTTTTCATAGTGATTTCTATTAAAGCCTATGGCACTCCATTCCCGCAGCCGATTTAAATTCTGCTGCAAGAATATTGAGCCATAGACTTGTAAAAGTTAACTTCTTAGCTTCCAACATTTTATTTAATGTGCAGTGTTGCCTTGGATTACAAACATAATTTGTTCCTGAACTGTAATCCAAATCCACCCTTAAACCAAAGCAAATTTTCCCATAAGAACTCACTGATACAATTCATTCCACACCTCCAAAATATTATATATTTTTTTTATTCTGAATAACATGTAGAACAGATTAAACAAACAATGAGAACAGCTGAAAATGTCATATTATAAGTTACTTACAGTATAGCAATCAGTATGTGGAGTATAATGTATAGTAACTGCATAAGAATGAAAAAACAGCAGCAATTTGTAGATACAGAATGGAGATGCAGATACCCATGTGCAGGAGGACATAGACAGAAACTTTATATACTGCAGTGTGTATAGCTAAGTGTAAGTGCAGGCTCATTATAGCAGCAGTGTGTGTATAACTAAGTGTAACTGCAGGCACATTATAGCATGAATGGAAATGATGGGAAACACAAGGGTGGACAGAGACTGCAAGGAGCATGAAGGAATGAGCAGGGCAGATGTGGGCACAGTACAGCAGCGCTCTCTGTCTGGGGAGAGAGGGGTTACAGCTATGAAGAGATTACCTCCACAATCCTGTCCCCTAATGTAGACCCCAGCCTTAAGTGGATCTGCTATGATTTGGAAGGTGAGGGAGACTTCCTGGGACAGAGTACAGTGCTGTAGACCACCGTGTGCAGGCCATGCCCCTCCCCCACTCCCACCCAGTAGAGAGAGAAATGCTTTTAACCTCTTAAGGACGGAGCCAATTTTCGTTTTTGCGGTTTCGTTTTTTCCTCCTTGTGTTTAAAAGGACATAGCACTTGCATTTTTCCACCTAGAAACCCACATGAGCCCTTATTTTTTGCGCTACTAATTGTACTTTGCAATGACAGGCTGAATTTTTGCATAAAGTACACTGCGAAACCAGAAAAAAATTCAATGTGTGGTGAAATTGAACAAAAAAATGCATTTGTTTAATTTAGGGTTTTTTTTGTTTTTACGCCATTCGCCCTGGGGTAAATCTGACTTGTTATGCATGTTCCTCAAGTCGTTACGATTACAACAATATATAACATGTATAACTTATATTGTATCCGATTGCCTGTAAAAATTTTTAACCATTGTTAACAAATATACGTTCCTTAAAATCGCTCCATTCCCATTATAACGCTTTTATCCTTGGGGCTGTGGGAGGTGTCATTTTTTGCGCCATGATGTTTACTTTCTATCGGTACCTTGATTGCGCATATACGACTTTTTGATCGCTTTTTATTACATTTTTTCTGGATTTGATGCAACAAAAATGCGCAATTTTTCAGTTTGGGATTTTTTTGCGCTTCCGCCGTTTACTGTGCGAGATCAGGAATGTGATTAATTAATAGTTCAGGCGATTACGCACGCGGCGATAGCAAACATGTTTATTTATTTATTTACTTTTATTTAAAACATGGGAAAAGGGGGGTGATTCAGACTTTTATTAGGGGAGGGGGCTTTTTAGTAATAACAGCACTTTTTTTTTTTTTCTTTTTTACACTTATACTAGAAGCCCCCCTGGGGGACTTCTAGTATAAGTGCACTGATCTCTCATTGAGATCTATGCTGCATACTTATACAGCAAACATCAATGAGATCGGCACTCGGATGCTTTCGGCTATGTGGAAAACATGGATATAGTCATTGGCTATATCCATGTTTTCCAGACAACCTTAGTGCTTTATCCAACTTCAGCAGCCACCGTTAATCAAATGCCGAACGATCGGGTTTGGATGGACTCGAGCATGCTCGAGGTTCGCTCATCTCTATTAACAACAAATTCCAATTTGTTGTTAATAGAGATGAGCGAACCTCGAGCATGCTCGAGTCCATCCAAACCCGATTGTTCAGTCTACACTGGAAGTATACTTGATCCATTAGGAGGCTCAGGGGTCCACATTGATAGCTACTCAACCAGCACCCCCCCCCCCCCCCCCCCAGCCCTAGCCGAAGGACAGATACAATACATTAGCAGCTTTGCTAACAATGATCATAATTTATATTTGTTTTACAGATTTCATGCAATTCAACAGAATTTTTATTTTGGAAATCTGTAGTGACCTGAGATAACATTCATATCAGCTTCTCACATAGAAACCTAGCTGTGGTTTTGCAATGTGGTTTGTGGCAATTTCACAGGTGAAAATTATTAAAATAATGTACTTTATGTTGACAATTTCTATGCATGGGAATTAGACCTGTGAATGAGAAAAAAGTTAACTCCTCTCACTATAAAGAAATAATTCAGCACCGATTTGAGGATGATAAAAAAAAAGAACTACATCTAAGCTATGTCCACCCACTGTACAAACAACGGCCGTTCTGCTGTGAGCAGCTGGTGTTTAACACTTCCTTTTGGCCAGAATTAAGGATCATGAACATTAATTCCGGCTGTAGGTAGCTTTAAACAACATCTGTTCACGGTGGAACCGCCGTTATCTGTACAGCTTGTGAACATAGCCCAAAACCAAAGCATTATCGAAGATGTTTTGTTCAAATGCCCATTTCTGTTACAAAGAAATGTCCACAAACCTTCCAGTAAATACAGATCCGCTATTGTGATGTCACAGGCGTAGCTCCTTCTTGCAGCCATTTTAACCAGGAAATAGCTGCACAAGCTCAATTAAGAGCGACGCTGCATCTGGGATTCCAGCTATCTTTCCCGGACTGGTTGAAACCAGGTCTGGGAACAGGTGGCGGAGTCAGGGGCATCTATAGGGCAAAAGGACCAACTATGTAAGTTTTCCCATACTTTTTTGTTATTTATGTATTTCACTTTACTTTTAAATATTTCTGAATACAAAAATGGTGGGCACCTCTACATACAGCAGGAACAAACTAACCAGCCTCAAGGTATGCTGCTGAATTATATCCAACAAACAAGCCACATGTTGTAAACCTACATATAGGAGCTGCATTCAAGATTAATATAAAATTAATGTATACTTTAGTGGTTACGCGGATTGGTATATTCGCGCATCATTGGTATATTGAGTCATAATTAGTTGTATAATATTTAAATGCGATATGTTATGTTATGTATCTGGACTAGGGATGCACGATGCACCAAAATATCGATACTACTATCAATATTTCGGGCAAAAATACGGTTTGGTACCAGGATTTCCTGTAATCGATACTTTATGTTAAGCCGCATAATAACGCAGCTTAACATAAAGTATAGAGCAGAGAACATGGCAGACGGCAGCTGCCTGAGCGCCGGCCGTGTTCTCTGTGTGCCGCCCCCTGTCCTCTAGTGTCACCTTCTCTGCCCACGAACACTCCACTCCCTGCGGCGTCAAATTCAAATAGCCGGCACATAGCGATTGCTAGTGCCGGCTATTTTACTGCCGCCGCCGCAACCTCCCCTTTGCCCCCATGCAGCCCGGGGTCCATGTACAGGGACCCGGCGCTGCTACTAGTTTGGCCCCTGGGGGCGCCTCACCTTCCTCCGCTCCTGTCTCTTGCTGTGTTGGCCGGCGCGCGCGCCTCCGCCTCCTGGGGCGCGCGCGCGCAGGCTGTCTCAGAGTTAAAGGGGCAGTCCGCCCCTAATTGGTTCTTGCACATCACACTCTCCTATAAATTCTAGCCCTGCCCCACTACAGGGGTTGGAGCCCCTACATGCGTCCCATAGCGTTTGTCCCAGCTTCCTGTTGTTCCTGACTTCAGTCCTTGTTCCCAGTTCCTGTCCACTGTCCCGGTCCCTAGCTCCTGCCCGCTGCTTAACCCGTTGTTTCCTGAGTACTGTCTGCCACCTGCGGTTACGCTTACAGACCTCTGCCTGCACTATCTTCTGCCTACTGCTCCTGCCATGCCTCGCCTGCTGTCACTAGCAACCGAGCCAGGGGTAGCGACCTGGGGGATGGCTGCCACAGCAAGTCCATCCCTCCTTGCGGCGGGCTCTGGTGAAAACCAGCGGCCCCTTAGACTCCGCTCCCTGGTGAGGTTAGTGCCATCGCTAGTGACGTTCAGTGGATCCACGACTCCAGGCGTTACAGTCACACCTGACATCGGCATTTAACCCCTTTCCCAGACGCTCCATATACAGCAGGAGTCTGCTGCATATGGAGCGGGCCTGCTGAGGAGGAGGAGGAGATGCGACCAATCCATGTCCAGCACGGCTGTGAGGTGGAGGAAGCCGGCCATGAGGAGGAGGAAGCCGGCCGGGGCTGTGAGGATGCTGCCAGTGTGGACATCAGTAATGTGGGGGTGACTGGGGGATCGGCTCTGGCTATAGGGGGGGATGTAACCTGCAGATAACCCTCTCACATGGGTGCGGGCTGTGCAGCCTTCATTTTATTAAAAACGGCATTGCAGTGCAGATAGCGTCCAGGTGGAAACCAAACTTCATCACACTGAACGGGAAGCAGGGGGCCTAAAGAGAACGCTGCAGCCACCCGACAGCCTGCTGGACGGTATGCTGGACTGGTCGTCATCAGGGCCGTCTTAACAGCATTATGGGCCCCTGGGCAGAGGTGCGAATTGGGCCCCCCCCCCATCCGCCGCCATAAAATCCCCCACATCTTTGCATATAGTGCCACACATAGTAGCCAATGCCCACATATAGTGCCCCCCATAATAGCCAGTGGCCCCCATAGTAGCCAGTGCCCCCCATAGTAGCCAGTGCCCCCCATAGTAGACAGTGCCCCCCATAGTAGACAGTGCCCCCCATAGTAGACAGTGCCCCCATAGTAGACAGTGCCCCCCATAGTAGCCAGTGCCCCCACATAGTAGCCAGTGCCCCCATAGTAGTCAGTGCCGCCCATATAGTAGCCAGTGCCCCCATAGTAGCCAGTGCCCCCCATAGTAGCCAGTGCCCCCACATAGTAGCCAGTGCCCCCCATAGTAGTCAGTGCCGCCCATATAGTAGCCAGTGCCCCCATAGTAGCCAGTGCCCCCCATAGTAGCCAGTGCCCCCACATAGTAGCCAGTGCCCCCACATAGTAGCCAGTGCCCCCATAGTAGCCAGTGCCCCCATAGTAGCCAGTGCCCCCCAAAACAACAAACCAGTTTCTCACCTGTCCGGCGGTCCCAGCAGCTCCTCTCCCGTCAGCACGCCACTCCCGACATCCTCCGGCACAGGCAGCGGTTTACAGAGAGACTGCCTGTGCCGGAAGTGTCTGGCTGCACCACACATCCGGGACACAGGCAGCTTCTCTGTACCCCGCTGCCTGTGCCGGAGGATTCGGAAGCAGTAGTGGATTATAATAGGGGCGTTTTGGGCGGCAGCCCGGGGCCCTGAGCTCCTGGGGGGCCCATGACCACCCAAAAAGACTTATACTTTCAGTGGTGTACTGTCTCCTGGCTACACTTCCGCCATGATTTGCAAAAAATCACTGTTTTTTAATGGCAATTTTGCACAAATCAGGACATCATGACATTATCTGTCCTGTACTATAAACACCAGGCTAGTGCTGCCATAGTTACAGTGGGGTGGGGGGGCCCAGGCTTGGTGCACAGCCCAGGGCCTATGGTAAACTTAATCTGCCCCTGTTCGGAAGTGCACGCTGCCGGGAGACATCAGCTGCTGGGGCCGGCGGACGGGTGAGTTCCTGGACCGCCCAGCCTGCCCCTTCTATCGCCGCTTAGCTGAGCCGATCAGAAGTCCAGGAAAGTGCTGCTCATTGCACTTTCCTGGGCTTCTGATCGGCTCAGCTGAGAAGCGATAGAAGCGGCGGGCGGGGGGAGGGAGGGGGTCGCTCAGGGCCGCTCACTATGCATATGCATAGTGAGCGGCAATACAGGGGGCGGGACGGCTTCCTTGCGGTGCTTAGCACTGCTTGGGAGCCGTCTTCGCCGTCTTATAAAGCAAAAAATACAGGTATGTCACAGAGGGCAGGGGCCCCCTAGGACGCTAGGGCCCCCGGGCAGCCTCCTACCATGCCCAATGGGTAAGATGGCCCTGGTCGTCAGGACATCAATCATTGGTCTGTATGTGAGGCAGCTGCGGCGGCGTTCTCCATAGCACAGGCCATGCTGCCCGGGCAGTGTGGTGACCTCTGCCCGGCCTGTGCGTCTCCTCCCTCCTCCACAGCCTCCCCGGGTAGCCTCCAAGATCCCCTGATGTAGGCCTGCGGATTCTTTTCTCTCCTTCTTTCTATCTCCTATCTGTCAGTTTAATTACATTACTAGTTTCCTCTGGCTTCTTACCTTGTGTCCATCAGTCAGTGTGAGTGCCCTGCTATTTTCACATCTACCCTGTATCTATCTATCTATCTATCTATCTATCTATCTATCTATCTATCTATCTATCTATCTCTCTATCTATCTATCTAGCTTTCTATCTCTCTATCTGTTTCCTCTTTCTCTCTGTCCCCTCTATCTCTCTATCTCTTCTTTCTCTCTGTCTCTTCTTTCTCTCTGTCTCTTCTTTCTCTCTGTCCCCTCTATCTATGGCATTGACCTCCTTGTGCACAACAACTCCCAGCATACCTCCTTGTGCACAACAACTCCCAGCATACCCCCTTGTGCACAACAACTCCCAGCATACCCTCTTGTGCACAACAACTCCCAGCATACCCCCTTGTGCACAACAACTCCCAGCATACCCCTTGTGCACAACAACTCCCAGCATACCTCTTTAGGTACAACAACTCCCAGCATACCCTCTTGTGCACAACAACTCCCAGCATACCCCCTTGTGCACAACAACTCCCAGCATACCTCCTTGGGAACAAAGAGGTATGCTGGGACTTGTTGTGCATATAGGGGGGGGGGTTGCTGGGGGTTTTAGTTCACATATCCGCAGTCCGGGGGGGGGGGAGCATTATATTTGTATTTTTCCTTTCTTTTTTCAAACTTTAGTATCGAAATGGTATTGGGTATCGAAATAAAACAGCTGGTATTGGTATCAAACTCAAAATTCTGGTATTGTGACATCACTAATCTGGACAATGGGAAAATGTGGAAAATGCCAATTTGCTCATTGCTACTAAAGTCCAATGTATTAATCTGTGGTGGAGTAATTTCCTTTGCACCTGAATTGCAGTTGCTTTAGTTGTAATCTTCATTTGTATTAGGACAGGAAATGATACATTTGGTTGCAAAGCTGTAACTAGCTTTCAAACTGGAGCTCCAGCGGAGTCTCCTTTACTATCACTTTTGTGAAGTTGCATCAGCAATTGTTTTCTTTTGGAAACGTTCCTATTGCATACAAGATATATCAACTACGCATGATGTATTCCTTAGTATTCTGTAGCTTATCTAGTTGAGGCTTGTTTTCTTATGCTGACACAGTAACAAGGCCACAGAAGTTAATGGGCCAAGTGCAAGAATGTATTTACCAAGCTGGCATCAAAATGGAAAACTCACAATGTGTTTCTTTCCCACAGTTTACAGCTAAGTAATGTCTTATTCTGTGCCTGTAAACTTACGCATCATTTACATGCTGGGCACCAAATACTTTCCTTGACTTTACTCTTGAAAGAGAGACAGATGCTGTTATATCCATCTGCTGTGTAAAATCTTGCACTACTTATTTATTGTTTATAAGGCACCGCTAGAGATTTCTAGTTCTTGTAGAGAAGTACTGTTGTGAGAATGCACCTGATGACCACAAAGAACAGAGCCACTGCCAGATAACATCTGCTCTACTCTTTCTTTCTTTTGGTACCATACTTGGTACTATTTTGGAAAATACTATGGAAAATACCTAAAGATTCTGTGTTAATGTTTAATGAAGTGTACACCCCGCAAGGGGTATAAAAGAAGATGACTTTGTTGCAATAAACATGCTGCTACTCAGAACCATCTCGAGTTGTCTGCATCCTTCTCGGCCGAGTTGCCCCTCCAATCTGGCTACCATCCAATATACCTGAAGGTCTTACCTGAAGACCACCCTAACAATACCATTCTATGAATTGGTACAAAACCTGAATGCAGACTTTAGTGGTAGGGCACCTCCACACTAGCCATGCGTGAAGCATCCTTACCACACATGATAACAGCAGTGCCGATTAATCTATGTATCCTACTGGATTCAAATAAGCCAGTTTGTGGTGTGTGTACGCATGGTCAACCCACAAACTTTAACATTAGCCTCACTGAATCACTTTGTGTGCTTGGCTGTTTTCTGCTCATGGGCTACAACTACAATTATTGAGCTCAGCCCTCCTACTCTCAGTATGTAACTATAGAGGGGGCAGAGGGTTGCACTTTGGAGCAGGAGCTAGAGGGTTCCCATAAATTGTTTCTTTCCCATATGAGGAGGCCAAAGCTAATAATTAAGCATTAGTTAGTTGGCCCTGTGATCAGGGGCGTAGCTAATGTCTCATGGGCCCAGGTGCAAGAGGTCAACTTGGGGCCCCCCTAAAAAAAAGTCCCCTTTACCCTAAGGCTATGTTCACACACTGTTAAAGTATGGCCGTGGTTGCCATCGGCAACAACGGTCGTACTTTGTATGGGTGGAACACTGCCTATTTTCTATGGGATCCCGGCCAGAGTGTACACACATAGTATACGCTCTGGCCGGGATCCTGTACGGCGCTGCAAACAACTGACATGTCAGTTTTCTGTGGCCAAAATTCAGTGAATTGCGGCCGCAGAAAGACCTGTCAGTTCACACAATGAAGTGACCGGCTCCGGATGCTTGCTTCTTTGTGTGCTATGAGGATGATCTGTGCAGAGACCGGCCATTCCGTGACCCGGCCGGATCACGGAACGGCTGGTCTCATACGCTGTGTGAACATACTCTAAAATAGTACAGATAAGTACAGATGAGCACACGACAAATGCACCTCACAAAGCTCAGTCCACAGTAGAATACAACATTTATAGGGCTCAGAGAATTGGGATGTAAGGTGATTGCTTCTTTCAAAAGAGTTGTGTCTTTGTTTTAGGCTGCTGCCACACACAGTTCTGTCACACCCTGCAGTTTTGAGAGGGCGGGGGGCAAAAAGTATAATTTCTCCCACAATAAAGAGACCTCATAGAAGAAAAAATTGTAATGAAAGACACAAATTACTATGATGGGAACTGTTACTGTAATGTGTATGGCAGCTACAGTGTGCAGTGTCAGTGTATACTGCTGCCCTGTCCTTATATTTAGGAGCCAGGGTGAGAAGTCCTCTCCAGTAACCAGTCATAGTAACCAGAAAGTGATTGCTTTCCTAGCAATATTTTGTATGATAGGAAAACACTTTTTAAAGGCTGACTTCCACCTGCCTGGCTGTGTATAGGTGGTGTGAAATATTGAACAGAGGAAACTCCAAGTTTTCTGGTGCTGGACAAGTGGTGATCAATAAACCCCCGATGCAGCTGTTTATAGAGAATAAGAGATCATAAGTTAGGGCTACATGGAGATTGTGTGCAGCAGGGAGGGAACTGGAGGGGACAGGGAAAAAGTGGATTCATTCTGTGAACTCACTAGCAGCAGGGACGGATTAACTTTACCATAGGCCCTGGGCTGTTCACCAAGCCTGGGCCCCCCCAGCACACTGTAACTGTGGCAGCACTAGCCTGGTGCTCATAGTACAGGATAGATAATGTCATGATGTCCTGATTTGTGCAAAATTGCCATTAAAAAAACAGTGATTTTTTGCAAATCATGGCAGAAGTGTAGCCAGGAGACAATACACCACTGAAAGTATAAGTCTTTTTGGGTGGTCATGGGCCCCCCAGGAGCTCCGGGCCCCGGGCTGCCGCCCAAAACGCCCCTATTATAATCCACTACTGACTAGCAGCTGTATAGTACTTGTAGCTACTACTGAGGAAACTCACAATAAATCCCCCTTAAGAGCTCCTGCCCCTGTGTGTGTCTGCTCCAGTCAGGGGGAGGAAGCCTGATAGGACAGTGTGCAGGAGCCAGACAAACCTGACAGCCTGATACAGCAGATACACAGCACCCCAGCCCCCGACCCACTCACTCTGGTGATGCTTCCTCCCTCCAGTCCCGACAGCTGCTTATGAGGAGGTGAGTGCTGCACATGACCAGCCCCCTGCTACAGTGGAGAGAGGAGGGGGATGTGCGATCCCTGACTCGTCCTGGTGAGGGTCCTCAGCTCTGCAGCCTGCCGCTGGAGACTGTCAGGCATACAGGGGGGAGGGCCTCAGGCCCCCTATCGGCTCCAGCGCTTCCTGTGCAGCGGCAGCAGCCTGCATCCGTGGGTTTGTGGGATGCGAGCAGCTGCACAAGGTTGGTTAGATTGTGAAGTGGCAAGGGGGGGCGGCCGGGCCCCTCTGACTGGTGGGCCAGGTCGCAACTGCGACCCTTGCGACCACTGTAGCTACGCCCCTGCCTGTGAGCAATTTTGCACTTGGACCCATAGTCTTCAATTTACTTTACATGATCAAACATTGATGGTCTATCCTTAGGAAAGGCTGTTAATTTTCAAGTCCCAGAGAATTCCTTGAAAGGAATGCAGCTATAATCACAGGCAGCTTAAGGCTATGTTCACACTACGTATATGTCCGTCCGCATATTTTTCGCGGCCGGACATATACGTGTAAAACTACGGCCGGTATTTACGCAAGTTGTGGCCGGCTACGTACGGTCCGCAAACTTACGCCCGTAAGCTACGTACGCTGCCCAAGCGGCGTACGTAGCGATCTGACAGCGGTCTTTTACTTGGATATCTTCGGCTAGCCCCGGACACCCCACAGAACCTTTTGGATCGGCAAATCAAAGTGTAAAAAAGAAGAAATCACCACTCCGTACAGGACCGCATGTTACGCTACGGGCGTAAGTTACAGCATTTCCGTCCCGAAACAATGGTCTGGTTCATTTTTTACGGCGCTGCATACGATCCGGGCGGAAGTTTGTACGTAGTGTGAACTGTGCAGCCGTAGATCGTATACTTTCCATTGTACGCAAACTACGTAAATCTCCGGCCGCTTATTCACGGAGCGCGCTACGGCCAGAAACTTACGTAGTGTGAACATAGCCTAAGGGTGCGTTCACACGTACAGGATCTGCAGCAGATTTGATGGCGCAGTATATACTGGACATGTCCGATACTGTCCTCCTTTTGGGAGGAGGTGAAAAGGGCCATCAGACAGGTGACCAAAAAGCTCTAGAGAGCTTACACCATCTCTGTTCCTCCTTCAGCATTTTGTTCTTCCACTTACAAAAAAATCCCTTCTCAGATTCTTGATTATGGCTGCAAGGGCTTGCATTCCTTTGTATTGGAAAAAAAACGATCCCCCCACCAATCTCCGCATGGGTTTTGAAGGTTAACGACCTCATGCTGATGGAGGATTTGACTTCTTCCATACATAATTCTAATGATAGATTTAAGAAAACGTGGTTCGATTGGATGACATTCAGAGATACTCCAGAATACCGAGTCCTGTTAAGGGTAGAGGAAAGGAGGGTGTTCCTTCTGAAACCATATGATTAGACACATTTTAAACTCCGACTAACATTGTGGGTGGTCGACCTGGGCCCGCCATCCGTAATTTGGTGCAAACATTGTGGGCTTCTTCCCTTCCCTCCCATATCCCCCTCCCTTTTTTTTCTATCTGTCTGTGTGTGGGTAGGTGTTGTCTTACGTCTCTCCCTTTGTTCTTCATATCTTTTCCTTCTTTTGTGTTTACCTCCAGGCTCCCCTGGATGCTTCCTCCTTCTCTAAAAAACACACCACCTGGGTGTGTTTAGCTGTTTTTTGTTTTTTTTTAAACTACCGAAGGGCGGGAGTGGTGGCGGCCGCCAGTTATCTCATGAGCTACAGAGGTATAATATGCATCTAGATGGAAGTATTATTTTGTTTACAATTTGTTACATGTCGTTAACTGTTTTATTGGTGTTTATTGGGAGGACTGGTGGGCATGTGGCTGTACCACCTCCGTGCTTTCGGAAAATAAAGAATTAAAAAAAAAAAGATTTGATGGCGAAGATTTAAATCTGGTCCAGATTTGATTTGCTTTGAATATGCATCTTTAAATCTGCGCCATCAAATCTGCTGTAGATCCTGTATGCAGGTTCCTCCATTACATCAAGCTATGTTTTACTGTTTCATAGTCATTGAAAGTACTGTGTGAAGCTTGTTGCTATTACACGCTATAGAAAAAATTGTCTGTGTGAAACAACAACGTCCCATACATTCAACGCTGATACTTTTAAATCGTGTAATGTTTGGGTGCTCACAATCTCTTAGGCTGCCACTTGCCTATAAGTCTGCACATTCATATATACTTTGCTGGAGCACTTATTCTGTTCGTTATTATCATCACTTATGCTTTATGTATCCACAAAAAGAGTTTGACTCACGTTTTATTGTTTCCTCTTGTTTATTTCTTTCATATATTTACTTGGTGAATTCACATAAGGTAGCTACGGGCTTGTCTCAGGTGTGCATGTACAGAGTGGGCGTTCTATACTGCCGTGACGCAACGTTTCGGGGTAAGCCCCCTTACTCATGCGTGCTGGCTAGTAGGACATGCTCCTTTTTATACACGTCCTACTAGCCAGCACGCATGAGTAAGGGGGCTTACCCCGAAACATTGCGTCACGGCAGTGAGGAACGCCCACTCTGTACATGCACACCTGAGACAAGCCCGTAGCTACCTTATGTGAATACACCAAGTGAATATATAAAAGAAATAAACAAGAGGAAACAATAAAACGTGGGTCAAACTCTTTTTGTGGCTACATAAAGCATAAGTGATGATAATAACGAAGCTATTACACGCTACCCATGGTTAGAGCAGCATGAACCTATTAAGACCAATTGAACCTGTTAATGAAGTAAAATAAATAGTCTTTCATTGTTACAATACAGCAATATTTTTTTTTCTTCTATTTTTATATAAGAAATATTGTTAATGTAGAACATACCAAAAGGTATCTACGGTTTTGTAATGTCAATAAAAATCTACCCCATTCCTTGGCAACAGAAATAATGACAAAATGACAAACTACCCAGGCAAAAATACATTTATACTTTTAGGAAACTTAATTTTATTCATCTCCTAAAGGCACAAAGAGGGTTAGTAAGGGTGATCCTTGACATGTTCCATAATTGTCATGAGTGCCAGCCAAGTCTCTTCTGCTGTAGGAATGATCTGATCAGCAGGAAGGATAAAGCCATATTTTCCTGTGTCTCTTAACTCAAAGGTGTAGGAATACTTGATGCCATTATTATAGGCCCAGTCTGTGGTTGTGCCATCTGCTTGGTCTGCAAAGAATGCAAATGAATAAAAAAACAAAAAACAAAGTCGTGTTATTTGTAAAGACATGTCATTATGTGCCTCTAAATATATAATTTATAAAAATTATGATAGTTGCTGACAATACTGATAGGCAAATCCCATTCAGGGACACATGGTTGGCTTGGGACTCTGACACTCTCAAAAATTGGTTGGCCTGATCCATCAGGATTCTTTTCAGAAATAACTAACACATCATCCCACCTATACCCCCCCCCCCTGTACCCTTCCTGTTCTCCCCTCTTCTTTATCCTTCTGGATCTTCCTTTCTTCTTTTGGGTCTTTCCTCTTTGCTTCTCTCTTTGATTCTTTTTTCTCTTTTGCTTGCTTACTTTTTTTCTCTTTTTTCTTTCATTTTTTATCATATAGGGGGACATTTATCAAAGAGGTGTAAAGTAGAACTGTCTCAGTTGCCCCTAGCAACCAATCAGATTACACTTTTTATTCCTCACAGAGTCTTGGAAAAATGTAAGGTGGAATCTGATTGGTTGCCAGGGGCAACTAAGACAATTCTACTTTACACCAAGTTTGATAAATCGCCCCCATAGTGTTTTACAGACATGATTTGTTTGCTGTTCTCTAATTTGTTATTAACCTATATATATAGAGCTATGATTGTTGAATAGACTACATTGATGCAACCGGACCCACGGGTGGGTCACCCAACTATTACATCGCTCGGGACTTTCCTCAAAACGAAAGAGATTGATTGCTTAAAGTTCTCTTAAAGTACTTGTGGTCCCCTATTCATTACGTGGTCACTTGTTCCAGACTCATTGATTATCCGAACTATTGTATGTTCATTTTTTCTTGCTGTCTTCATTTTTTTTTATGTGTTTGTCGGGACAGGGAGGTACAGACACGACAAGACAGTGGGCCCGAGGTCTGAACCCACCCACTGTCCCTGCCTACTTGCCTCAGTCGGCCCTAGGCGGCCGTGGACAACCACGTTGACGTTCCCTGCGCTATCAGCAAGTAAACGGATAGTCAGATAGTCAGGCAGGAGGTCAGGTAACAAGTCGAGCAAAACAGAGGGATAAGGAGCGGGGATCGCAGGAGTAGACAGGGGAAGCTGGGACCAGGAAGTTAACCTAATAGCCAGCGCTGGAAACCTGCCTCAGCTTTTTTTTATGCTGAGCAAGAGCCCGTTACGGATCCCCATTGGACCAGCACTCTGATCTTCCAGGTAGCAGAAAGGCAGAGGAACCCGTCAATCACACAGACAACACAGGTGCATTATCAAGTTTAGCAGCTTCTCAGCTTAAGGGCGGGTTCACACTACGGAATTCTCATGGATAAACTCTGCGGAATTCCGCCAGCTGTACATGCTCACGGATGCGCGCCTTTCCACCGGCTCCATAGACACCATTCTATGGGCCAGCTGATTCCGCATTCCGCCGAAAGAACTGACATGTCAATTCTTTTGGTGGAATGTGGAATCAGCCGGCCCATAGAATGGGGTCTATGGAGCCGGTGGAAAGGCGCGCATCCGTGAGCGCGTACAGCCGGCGGAATTCCGCAGTTTATCAGCGAGAATTTCGTAGTGTGAACCCACCCTAACTCCTGTATTGCTTGAAGCTGAGAAGCAGTATTACATAGACATATCAATCTATGTAAAACAAAAACAGATTTGAGGCTAGGTTCACATTTATCAGAAAGTCAGTTTAGCGCCACAGGACAGGGCCAGCTGGCCTGTTCAATAATGGACACTAACTTATTCAGACAGACACTAAGGCGATTCCATTGACTTCAAAAGGCCGAAATTCCTGCCTGCCTTCTATCTGCTTGAATATGAGGGCTTTTCGCGCCTCCGCTCTCTGCTCAATGAATTGAGCGGAGGCTGGCAAGCCCTCCCATTTAAGCAGATAGAAGGCAGGATTCGGCGCGAGTCTGCGTGGGGGGGGGGGTCGCACGGAATTTCAGCCCCGATTCCATAATGTGAATGAGCCCTAACATTGTATTAAGTTATCATGATAGAATATTTGTACAACTGATGTATTCAGTACTTAGCGGAAATCATCAAATCTTTTGCCCTGCTCCCCATACTGTACAAGACTATTATTGTTACAGTAATCTACTTACAAATGGTGGCAATAGTGGTTCCATAAGTATACCGAGTTCCATGCAAGGAGGCCAAAGCAGTTGCTGTTCGTTGGGCTAGTTCCATCTTAAAACATAAAGTAAGTTGTAAATTGAATAAATAATGATCTTCTAAATCCCGGATTCTTCTTATATTTCCTGCTTTGCCAGTTAATGATTACATATAGACAAACCCAAAACACACTTTTTGTGTCTTTTATGTATCTAATATGTTCTGTATTTTTTATGTAGCCATTTTCAAACATAAAATCTACAGAAAAATATTTTTAGTACAACAGCTAAAAACTAGATATGTTTTATTCGATTATAGATGCCCATTCCTGGTTGGAGCTCCAGTACATTTATGTGCATTCAAAATATATGTGAATACTGTACTGTAAGGGAACCTGGGACCTGGATGAAAGACAGAAACAGACAGTGTCAGCCCTAGCACTAGGCCCCCAAGGCTGTCCCTGCCTACCAGAAGCATGGTCATGATCATGCATATAGAACTGACTTCCAGCACTATTACAGTGAGTTAATTCAGGAAACGTTGTAAACTGTTTGTATATCATTAAAGGCCATATTATACTGCCTGCTGCGCCAGGGAGGCAAGCGCTTTCAGCTCAGTGCTCCCTTTCCCTTCTTTCCCTGCTTGCTTCACTGTGCTATTACACGCAAAGACAGGAGCAGAGGGAAGGGGCTACCTTAGCAGACTGATCGTGATCTTTTAGGCTATGTTCAGACCCTGTAAGAGACTAGCCGTTCCGTGACCTGGCCAGGTGACGGAACGGCTGGTCTCAGAAGTAATGCAGTATCGGCCGGATGATCTTTAGCACCGCTGAGTCTTGACGCGGGCACATCCGTGCGCGTGCGCATCAAAACTCCCCACTGCACACAATGGAGCGTGTGGCTGGAGCCGCACACTCCATTGTGTGCACTGACACGGTTTTCTGCGGCCGCTATTCATTAAATAGCGGCTGCAGAAAACTGACATGTCAGTTTCTCGCTGCGCCACTAGGGATCATGGCTGGAGTGTATACTATAGGGGACATTTATGAAAGGTACGCCAGAGGCATACGCCAGGGAGGAGGTGCAGATTCACCCGATGAGCGGGCTGGCGGAGCTTGGGGGTGTGTGATAAGGCGAAGAGGAGGCGTGGCCTCCTCCCGTGCCTCATTTATCATGATTTACTCCTACTCGCAGGTGTAAATCATGACGCAAATCTACACCTGCTGGAAGCAGGTGTAGATTTGGTATGCCGGGCCGCCCGGATTCACTAAGAGGCATGCGCCTCTTAGCGAATCCTGCCTGGAAAAGGGGACGGGGCTTAATATAAGACGAGCGTACTTGTACGCTCTTCTTCGTAAATCCCCCCCCTATGTGTATACAGTCCGGCTGAGATTCCCTCAGCCTTCAGCAACAATGGACGTGATAACTGTGAAACTTATGTTGTGTGAACATAGCCTAAACATGTTTTTCTCAAAATGTGCCATTACACTGAATGATTGTCTGCCTGAACGGTTCAGTGTAATAGGGCCTTAAAGGGGTTATCCAGTGCTACAAAAACATGGCCACTTTCCCCCTACTGTTGTCTCCAGTTTGGGTGGGGTTTTGAAACTCAGTTCCATTGAAGTAAATGGAGTTTAATTGCAAACCACACCTAAACTGGAGACAACAGTAGGGGGAAAAGTGGCCATGTTTTTGTAGCGCTGGATAACCCCTTTAAGTCCCATACATTAGCTTTAGTTTGTTGTTCATTCTTACCAACTCTTCATGGTCTGGTGCAAGATTATTAGTGTAGCCATAAGGAAATAGCAGCATCTGGGAGTAGCTGTGTATGGTAAGCATAGCCTTCACATTGCCATGAGCCAAGATAAAATCCACAACAGAGTTAACTTCAGGCTCAGAGTGAGGATGTGCTCCATGATATGTCTCAGCACATGGATTACTGCTGGAACCAGGGCCTGCAAACCATAAAACCACATGTTTCTATTTACTGTAGGCAGTGTAAATTTGTCACAATTCTCGAAAACATTGCCATTTTTTCATACAAGTTGATTTTTATTTGGGCCAAAAAAGGTAAAAAAAAAAAAAAAAGTGCAGATAATTTTATTAAATCCTGTATCGTTGTTACTATTATTATTACTAAAACAAAAAACAAACAAACATAGTTTTATGGTAAAGCAGAATTTCAACACATGGAAGTGTCAAAATTCTTTAAAAAATGCTTGTTCAAGATTTACGTTATGTTCATTCATAGTATTTCTGTCAGTGTTTTGATCAGTATTTTTTCAGCCAAAACCAGGAGTGAAACTGACAGGGCAAAATTATAATGGCCGATTTGCACAGCTTCTGTGTTTTCAATCCACTCCTGGTTTGGGTTGAAAAAAGACTAACCAAAAGACTGATGGAAATACTATGAGTCAACATAGCCTTTAAATGTTTCATGTCTTATAAATAAAAAATAATTCTGTTCACACACACAAAAAAAAAAAACATTTTAATTTGAACAATTTAAAAAAATGTAGGTGAATCTAGATATTAACCACATTAAAAATTTCCCGTTACTTCTATTTGCAAGGTAGTGTCTAAATCCCATACCGTACAGGGACCTCGCTGGGGGCGCGAACACAGCTCTCCAGGCAAGCCGTGCCCCAGCCAGATTTAATTGGCTGCTCCACTCCTGGCTTCCTAGCAGCCAAAATCAGACCCTGACGGATCCCTGATTACGTCCCACTGATTTGTCATGTTCTAACCCTGCGTCAGCCCCAACCTTAACCTTCCTGATTAGCACCAACCGCGAGGGTAAGGGTTGTTGTGCGGGCAGGGGATAGTTAAGTTGGTATGTAACCCTAAGCCGACCCCCAACCCAAACCCTAAAACAAAACGTTCGGATTAGGGTCGGGGGTCCGTCAGGATCTGATTTTGGCTGCTAGGACGCCCGGAGTGGAACAGCCAATGAAATCAGTGCGTGGCGTGCCTGAACAGCTGTGTGCACACCCCCAGCGAGGTCCCTGTGCAGTATGGGATTTAGTCACTTCCCTAAGTTAGAATATAACCCATATAATCATTTTTGCACCTCCAAAACCTGCATTCCAATTCCTGTTGGGGTCCACACCAATACAAGAAGAGCCCACATTGATCGACCTGGTCTTTCTCCACATGCGATTCTATATTAACCATAAAGTAAAGAATTATCACTGTATTGTTCGGCCATTAAGAAGTCTCAATATCAGCCAATAGTGATATACAGTGGTACCTTGTTTTAAGAGTAACTTGGATTAAGAGCGTTGTACAGTCTGTGCCATCTTCCAAATCATAGCAGATCCAGGCTGGGGCTTACATTAGGGGACAGGACTGTGGAGGTCATCTCTTTATAGCTGTAACCCCTCTCTCCCCAGACAGAGAGTGCTACATTTATGTGCTCACATCTGCCCTGCTCATTCCTCCCTGCAGTCTCTGTCAGCCCTTTTTTTCCCATCCTCTCCATTCCTACTATAATGTGCCTGCACTCACACTCAGCTTTACACACTGCTGCTATATGTGCCTGCACTTACACTCAGCTATACACACTGCTGCTATAATGTGCCTGTACTTAAACTCAGCTATACACATTGCTGCTATAATTTGCCTGCACTTACACTCAGCCATTCACACTGCTGTATAGAAAAGTTTCTGTCACTGTCCTTCTGCACAGCTCTGTAATTCTTACTTCCTGATTGATCCATGCTGAACACACACCTTTGCCCATTGTGGTCATGTGACCACACAGACCTCTGACAGTAGCCCTGCTTCTCTATTCTACAGTCATGGCCAAAAGTTTTGAGAATGACACAAATATTATATTTTCACATGATCTGCTGCCCTCTGTTTTTTCTGTGTGTTTGTCAGATGTTTTTATCACACACAGAAATATAATTGCAATCATATTATGAGTAACAAAAGCTTATATTGACAGAATGAGTTAATGCAGCAAGTCAATATTTGCAGTGTTGACCCTTCTTCTTCAGGACCTCTGCAATTCTCCCTGGCATGCTCTCAATCAACTTCTGGACCAAATCCTGACTGATAGCAGTCCATTCTTGACCAATCAATGCTTGTATTTTGTCAGAATTTGTTGGTTTTTGTTTGTCCACAAGTTCTCAATGGGATTAAGATCTGGGGAGTTTCCAGGCCATGGACCCAAAATCTCTATGTTTTGTTCCCTGAGCCATTTAGTTATCAACTTTGCTTTATGGCAAGGTGCTCCATCATGCTGGAAAAGGCATTGTTGATCGCCAAACCGCTCTTGGACGGTTAGGAGAAGTTGCTCTTGGAGGACATTCTGGTACCATTCTTTATTCAGGGCTGTGTTTTTAGGCAAGACTGTGAGAGAGCCGATTCCCTTGGCTGAGAAGCAACCCCACACATGAATGGTTTCAGGATGCTTTACAGTTGGCATGAGACAAGACTGGTGGTAGCGCTCACCTCGTCTTCTCAGAATAATCTGTTTTCCAGATATCCCAAACAATCGGAAAGGGGATTCATCAGAGAAAATGACTTTACCCCAGTCCTCACCAGTCCACTCCCTGTACCTTTTGCAGAATATCAGTCTGTCCCTGATGTTTTTTCTGGAGAGAAGTGGCTTCTTTGCTGCCCTCCTTGAGACCAGGCCTTGCTCCAAGAGTCTCCAACTCACAGTGCTTGCAGATGCACTCACACCTGCCTGCTGCCATTCCTGAGCAAGCTCTGCACTGCTGGTAGCCCGATCCCGCAGCTGGAACACTTTTAAGAGACGCTCCTGGCGCTTCCTGGTCTTTCTTGGGCGCCCTGGAGCCTTTTTGGCAACAATGGAACCTCTCTCCCTGAAGTTCTTGATGATGCGATAGATTGTAGACTGAGGTGCAATCTTTCTAGCTGCGATACTCTTCCCTGTTAGGCCATTTTTATGCAGTGCAATGATGACTGCACATGTTTCTTCAGAGATAACCATGGTTAACAGAAGAGAAACAATGATGCCAAGCACCAGCCTCCTTTTAAAGTGTCCAGTGGTGTCATTCTTACTTAATCATGACAGATTGATCTCCAGCCCTGTCCTCATCAACACCCACACCTGTGTTAATGGAGCAATCACTGAAACAATGTTAGCCTTTTAAGGCAGGTCTGCAATGATGTTGAAATGTGTTTTGGGGGATTAAGTTCCTTTTCTAGGCAAATATTGACTTTGCAAGTAATTGCTGTTAAGCTGATCACTCTTTATAACATTCTGAAGTATATTCAAATTGCCATTTTAAAAACTGAAGCAGTAAATTTGTAAAAATTAATATTTGTATCATTTTAAAAACTTTTGGCCATGTCTGTACTCTGTTGTGTTACACTTCTGCATTATGGGGATCTGAAGTTCCATTCTGCATCTACAAACTGCTGCTGTTTTTTTTTTCAGGTTTATGCACTTACTATACATTATACTCGACATGCTGATTTCTATACTGTAAAGTAACATATAATATCGCATATTCAACTGTTTCTAAATGGTTTTTTTTTCCATCTGTTTTAACCTGTTATTCAGAATAAAAAATCATTATTTTGGGGGTGTGGAACCAATTGTCTGAATATCAGTGATTTCTTATGGGAAAATTTGCTTTGGTTTTTCCAAGTGGATTTCCGAAACCAATTATGCTCGTAATCCAAGCCCCCACTGTATTTTGCCACAGTACAAAAGATTGGGTCTTTTCCCACTCTTCGGCTGATCTCTGGCTTTTTTGCACGGGCTGATTATCATAGAAGGAATGTTTTCTAGCATTGCTCCTCGCCAATATTTGGCCGTGTAAAAGGCCCTTTAGCTTACCAGTAGCAATCTTACCGTACTATGGGTGTAAGCATAACCATCAGGGTTGGTAACAATCTCCAGAAATATGTCCATGTTGTTTAGAATATCAGTGAGTGACGAGTCAACACCATAGCTGCTTGCAATCTATGAATGCAATATTAATATGTATGAATGTGACGTAGATGGATTACAGCAGATTTGTACTAATAAGCATGATAGTCCTTGATCACAACCTTTTTAGCTGTCCATACACCTGTGGCCTGGGTTATCCACTCACGAGCATGAATTCCAGTGTCAATCCATATGGCTGGTTTGTTTCCACCTGTACTAAACTAAAGCACATTGAAAAAAATGTAAAACACAAGAAAATGTGTTCAATTGCTATTTTAGTGTTGCAGGTGGTTAAGGTAACAAAATATACAAAATACGTATGTATTGTGAAAAGTAAATGTGTTGTATGTTTTGCAGGAGAGCAGTCACTTCACTTCTGACAATCTTGTGTCAGGCTGTATGCTAACTCGCTATAGAAGGCAATCTTCTTGCTTTATCTGTAGTAGACAACTCAGGCTATGTTTGCACAATGTAACTTCCTTACTAATCACGGCCGTTGTTGCAAATCATAATCATAAGCCTTACTGAAAAATAGAAAGGATTCCTATTTACACAGGACTTACCTGTAAAGCATATATTGGGCGACCTTCAAAGCTCTGACCAATATCAATCTTGCTGACCAGTTGGGGATATTCTGACACTAAAGTGTCTATCCAGCTGTAAATCTAGAAAAATAAAGATAGATAGATAGATAGATAGATAGATAGATAGATAGATAGATAGATAGATAGTATAAACAGCATGTTAACCAATATTAACCAAAAACATGATATATTTCCACACATAGTTTAGTTTTTAGGGTTGTAAGCATCTCTTTGTGTTAAAATTTCAGCAAATGGCCATGTGACCCTGATGCTTTAGGCTATGTTCACACACAGTATTTCCGTCAGTCTTTTGGTCAGTCTTTTTTCAACCAAAACATTGAAAACACATCTTTCCATTATAATTTTTTTCCTGTCAATTCCACTCCTGATTTTGGTAGAAAAAATGCTGACCAAAAGACTGATGGAAATACTATGTGTGAACATAGCCTTACACAGCTAAACACTTTCAAATGTCCATGGTTACTTTATTCAAAAATGAGAATTCATAAGAATGAGATATTCCTTAACCTCTTCTATTGTGTGATAGGTGGAATAGCTAAAGCGATTAGTACTTCTCCCATGCAACTTTGCAGATAGTATTTCCTGCTGCTCCTGGTCCAGTAAGTCCTGGGAAGGAATAGAAAAAAAGAAACAAATGGTATTACCACAGCAGCATATAGAGGAAACCCAATAAAGTTGTCCACTAAAAAAATCAAGTGTGTCTTTTTACATTCTAAAGGTACCTGAACATCCTCTATCATGATGGAATAATCAATGCTGTTAGACTCCAGGAACACCTTCACTTGCTGTAAAACGGCATTAGGAACTCTCATGTCAACAGGTAGATTAGGCCTTGAAGGACCACGCCAGTAATCAACCTGAATGAGAAGATAGGACTTACGTTGATATCATTAAACCTATAGTTTGCATATCATATGTTAGATGAAGTGTGCCAGGATTTTTGCACACTTATTTAAAGACTATGGGGGGGATTTATCAAGATCGGTATACTCGTACGCCAGTCTTAAATTGGGCCGCGCCCCCTTTTCCCCGGCCGACCAGCCGTGCGCCCAACCCCTGCAGCAGGTGTAGATTTGGATCATGATTTACGCCTGCGAGCAGGTGTAAATCATAGTAAATGAGGCACGGGTGAGGCCACGCCTCCTCCCCGACTTTCCACTTTCCCCCTGGCCTGCGCGCGGTGGATACGACAGGCCAGGGAGAAGGGGAAAATCTGTGCCGTTTGCCTGGCGTACTCCCCTGCTGTAACTTTGATAAATGTCCCCCTATGTTTCCACGACAGGATTTTCCATTAAATGACAAGTTGTTCCTATAGTGGAAACATAGACTAAAGCTAATAAATAAATACATGAGATAACTTATGAAAGGAGCTGTTACACAATAATGTGGGGTGTAATTTTTAAATAAGTCCAATTGACACAAAAAACGTTGTATATGCATTGATACACAGCAGCCTGAGTATTACCACTAAGAGAATGAAAACAGGCATTTCCTGCAGGGTCGTCACATTAGAAGAAGGAGGGTACCAGTTGTAAGCAGCAGGGGTGGAAGCCATTGAAATGGCAGCTACTGTATAAGGGATTGGGGCTTATGAATATGCTTTCTTATAAAGAAAAAATATGTATTGCTGGAATATCCCTCTAAACACACTGTAGTCTGGTATTAACACTTCTTTAGCATAAGCCATAGGCCACTATGCTACTAGAAATGAATCCCTTTTTGATACATTTCCTACAGCCCCATGTAAATACATTGTATAGAACACACCTCACTATAGTGGTCACATGATTAAACAGGGTTAAAAAATCATCATTCATCAGCCACACATATCCCTATGTAATATGTGGCTGAAAGAAATGGCTGCACAAACAATCCAGTGATTGTTCGTGCAGCCCAGCCATTCACTGAGCTTTATAAAGGTTCTGTAAATGAGCACTGACCACTTGGCAGCTGCATTAAATTACTGTAAAAGATCACTGCTGTAATAGATGCAGAGGTCACGTGTCTATGTCAAATGGAGATCAAGAAGTAAATAGACTGGCACTACCCTGGATATAACTGAATGGGAGTGAGGGGGGGGGGGGAGTCAGCAAGGTGAGTATGACTCCAAACTATGAATTTTTTTTTCTACCATAAATAAATGAACATCCCCTTTGAGAAACATTGACCCCAGATCTGCTGGTCATAAATGTTATTTAATCGGTTCTGCATTTACAATACAGCTGACCGGGGATTGGTATGTTTGTTGTAATGAGCTCTCTATAGCTTATGATGAATAAAGTACCTGTAAATGTTCCATGGCTTCTAATTCCCTTAATATAGCCAACTGTGCATTGTCTTTGGCATAAGCACGTAGAACCTGATCTCTGTAAACAAAGAAAAAAGTAAGAAAATGTTAAGTAGAGTACACTAACCCAATAAATCATGCACAGTCCAATGCGCCAATGTGAACATGGCAACAAGTGGGTAGTGCCGGTTCTTTCTTTTACTTGTGTGGATATCATACACAGTCGTTGCCTTCCAGCTCCTTCCCACCTCCATACCGGAGGTTTTGCTGTTTGCCTATATATAGACAGACACTTATTCTTTGGTGGTTCCAATAACCTGAAGAAGGCCATTTGGCCCAGAGACCTCAAATATTGCTACAGTTCCATAGGTTACTTGTCTATTACCTGGGTTTTTTAGGTTATGGATCAATAAAAATGCACAGGAGCAATTAAATAACTCACGTTTGAATGCTGACTCGTATTTAATTCTTGTATACTGTATGTACCTTGGGTAGTATAAAGGTGGACCACCGTAATCGAGGACTTTATTATTCTATTGCCACAGCCTAAAGGGTGCTGCCATTCCCAGTATAGCATAGCACATGCAAATACTATATTGAGAGGAAGGGGTTGGCACACAGTTCTTATCTACTCTTCTCTTATTCGTGCACCCTAACCTATGTGACCCCCATATAGTGCTGAGCAGTGGAGCTGAATTTATCAGGTTGGGCATAACCAGTCAACCTTAATATGGTAAAGGGGGCCTCTGGCCCCCTAATGTGTGGGGGCGCACCTATAGCTACACCACTGGCCTCTGTACACATAGGGGGAGATTTATAAAAGGGTGTAAATATACACCTGGTGTAAACTGCCCTCAGCAACCAATCACAGCTCCTCTTATATTTTACCAGAGCTGAAAGCTGAGCTGTGATTGGTTGCTGTGTGTATTATTCACCAGGTGTATATTTACACCCTTTCATAAATCCCTCCCACAGTGTGTGCATGGGGCTGTGAAAGCATCGAATAACAGAACTAAACACAAGTCTTGGGGAAAAGTTGAAAATGTTTCTATCCTTTGTATGGCTAAATGCTGCAGAAATAATCTTGAAGTCTCTTCAAGGAAATGTGTCATCTAGATTCATTTACTGTTTAGAGCCAAATACTGAAACACATGCCTTTTTATTCTGTTTTTATTTTATGATTGCCATTTTTTTATCAACTTTTTTGTACATTATTATGGGGGCAAACATATTGCGTGAGTTGTTTTTAACAGCATTTAGACTTATAAACATTGACAACAAAAGACTGGAGCTGTCCCATTGATATAAATAGGAAAAGTCACATTGCAGTGAGGGGAGGCAACATTGTGAGCTTCTAGCTATTTCAGTGTTGGGTAGAGATGAGCGAACTTGCCGGATTTCAGGTTCGTATGAACCAAAAATCTCGGCGTCTGATTCCCGCTGTCTGCTTGTTCCGTGCAGCGGGTGGATACAGCGTAAGGAACGCCTAGAAAACTAGGATACAGCCAATGCAAATGGCTGTATCCCAGTTTTCCAGGCATTCCTTACACTGTACCCACCCGCTGCACGGAGCGAACAGACAGCAGGATTTAGACCCCAAGATTTCTGGTTCATACGAACCAGAAATCCGGCAAGTTCGCTCATCTCTAGTGTTGGGCTATGTTCACACATCGTCAGAATGATGTCCCTTTTTATTGGACGGCCATCATTCAACAGCTAATAGTAGCTGTTATTTTAAAACAACAGACGTTCTAAAATAATGGCAATGATTTGCCGTTAAAAGACGGCCGTCCAATAAAAACAGATGTCATTTTGATGATGTGTGCCTAGAGCCTAATGCTGCAAACATTATGCTTATCATCAAAGACAGAACAGAAAGTCTCAGCTTAGTTTTAGGCTTAGGCTGGGTCCAAACTACATTTTTGCAATCCATTTTTTTCATCTGTTTTTGCAAAAAAAAACTGATGGAAAAATTGGATGCACTTCTGTTATTCAGTTTTGATCTGTTTTTCCCATTGACTTCCATTATAAAAAATAAAAAAACAGATGAAAACGCATCCCTTTTTTTCATGTACACAAAATGTAGCTGACCTTACTTTTGTGTACGTTAAAAAAAGGAGATCCGTTTTGATAAAAAAATTTTCATAAGGGAATTCAATTGAAAAACAGATCAAAATGGATGCACACACATGCATCCGTTTTTTGAAAAAAAAAAAACCATGAAAAAAATGGATTGCAAAAATGTAATGTGAATCCAGCCTTAGTGTATGTTAAACATAAAAACTTTATAAAAACAATAAAATGTTTTCATGACACATTGCCTTTAAATACTCTTTTAAGATTGGCTATTCCCCTGAACTGTGTAACTGTAAGTATGCAATTAGATTTAGAGGTTTTATGAGTCTAGTATAAAAAAATGAATGTCTGAGACAATAAGACTTTCCTGACATAAAAATAAGACTTTCCTGACATAAAAATAAGACTTTCCTGACATAAAACGTGTACTTACCCAACAAAAGTCTTTTGGCTGCAAGCAGCTGCTATGAAAATAATAAAGAATATCAAGATATTCATTTCTCCGATTATTTGGACCAACAGAACTAGGTCAATGAGATTCTGGCCACTTATATTGCTCAGTGTGAACCTCAGCCAAGGACTTTTATATCAAAAGCTATTAATTATGTCCTGGCATCAGCCATGCTACACATGATAGATAATGCTGTTACTCAGACACCTGTACTTTTACACTTACCTGGATGGCGATCTATCAAATAATTCACCATTTACCACATTTTAGTACCTTTTTATTGAATATAGTTAAATGATTTTACTATATTCCTCACATACATTGAAAACATTAAGAACTATACAATGGTACCTTGGTTTAAGAGTAACTTGGTTTAAGAGTGTTTTGGTTTAAGAGCTCGCAGTTTTTCAAAATTGTAACTTGGTTTAAGAGCATTGCTTTGGTTTAAGAACTCCCTGTACTGGGTGGGAGCGCGAGTGGGGGAGGGGGATGGCCTGCATAGTGTGGTCTACAGCCCTGTACTCTGACCCAGGAAGTCTCCCTCACCTTCCAAAGCATAGCAGATCCACTTCAGGCTGAGGCTTGCATCAGGGGACAGGACTGTGGAGGTAATCTCTTCATAGCTGTAACCCCTCTCTCCCCGGATAGAACGTCCCTGAAACGAATTATGCTCGTAATCCAAGGCCTCACTGCATATGCATTTAATAAAAATATTGGGGGAGATTTATCAAACATGGTGTGAAGTGAAACTGGCTCAGTTGCCCCTAGCAACCAATCAGATTCCACTTTTCATTTTCCAAAGAGTCTGTGAGGAATGAAAGGTGGAATCCAGTGGCGTAGCTACCGCCATGACCGGGCCCGCCACAAAGGGGGGCCCGCGAGGCCCTCCCAATCAATCACTCTTGTGACCGCAAGCATTGTTTTGCTTGCGGTCACAAGAGTCCGGCTCCGTCTTCCCCCGGCTGCTGCGCGGCTGCCGGGGGTGTCGCGTCTCATCCCCGGCAGCGCGCGCATCCCAGATCTCCCTGCGCGTCTTGGGCCCTGAATTCCGGTTCCGGCGCACAGGGAGCTCTGGGATGCGCGCGCTGCTGGGGATAAGACGCGACACCCCGGGCAGCCGCGCAGCAGCGGACAGACCAGGAGGAGAGAGGATCAACGTGGGAGCGCGTTGTCAGGTGAGTTAAGTTTTGTTTTGTTTTTTTATCAGCCTGCAGGGTGGGGGGAAAGGGGACCATCTATGAGGGTGGGGGGGAAGAGGGGGGCCTCTATGAGGGTGGGGGAAAGAGGGGGGGCATCTATGAGGGTGGGGGAAAAGAGGGGGGGCATCTATGAGGGTGGGGGGAAAGAGAGGGGCATCTATGAGGGTGGGGGAAAAAAGGACCATCTATGAGGGTGGGGGGAAAGAGGGGGGCATCTATGAGGGTGGGGGGAAAGAGGGGGGCATCTATGAGGGTGGGGGGAAAGGGGGGCATCTATGAGGGTGGGGGAAAGAGAGGGGCATCTATGAGGGTGAAGGGAAAGAGGGGGCATCTATGAGGGTGGGGGGAAAGAGGGGGCATCTATGAGGGTGGGGGGAAAGAGGGGGCATCTATGAGGGTGGGGGGAAAGAGAGGGGCATCTATGAGGGTGGGGGGAAAGAGAGGGGTATCTATGAGGGTGGGGGGAAAGAGGGGGGCATCTATGAGGGTGGGGGGAAAGAGGGGGCATCTATGAGGGTGGGGGGAAAGAGAGGGGCATCTATGAGGGTGGGGGGAAAGAGGGGGGTATCTATGAGGGTGGGGGGAAAGAGGGGGGCATCTATGAGGGTGGGGGAAAGAGGGGGGTATATGAGGGTGGGGGGAAAGAGGGGGGCATCTATGAGGGGGGGAAGAGGGACCATCTATAAGGGAGGGGGGGAAGGGGACCATCTATAAGGGAGGGGGGGAAGGGGACCATCTATAAGGGAGGGGGGAAGGGGACCATCTATAAGGGGGGGAAGGGGACCATCTATAAGGGAGGGTGGGGGGAGAGGGGACCATCTATAAGGGAGGGTGGGGGGACAGGGGGCCATCTATAAGGGAGGGTGAGGGGAGAGGGGGCCATCCATAAGGGAGGGTGAGGAGAGAGGGGGCCATCTATAAGGGAGGGTGGGGGAGAGGGGGGCATCTATAAGGGAGGGTGGGGGGAGAGGGGGCCATCCATAAGGGAGGGTGAGGAGAGAGGGGGCCATCTATAAGGGAGGGGGTAGAGGGGGCCATCTATAAGGAGGGGGGAGAGGAGGCCATCTATAAGGGAGGGGGTAGAGGGGACCATCTATATGGAGGAGGGAGAGGAGGCCATCTATAAGGGAGGGTGGGGGGAGAGGGGGCCATCTATAAGGAGGGCAACATTGGGGGAGAGGGGCCATCTATTTGGGGGGGCAACATCGGGGGAGAGGGAATACACAGAGGGGGGCATATATTATTAGGGGGTCACATAGAGTCAGGGCTACCCACTAAATGAGGGTGTAAAGGGGCCAATACAGATACGCAGTGTGTATAGAGATGAGGATGGTGCCAGTGTGAGGAGCCTAATATGTCTGTCTGGCAGATTCGTGGCTCAGAGAAGTTCTCATAATGGCCCAGGGCAGATGGAGAAGATGGAAAGGAAAGCACTCCGATCAGAAAAGACGTCTCCTGTGAGTCACTGGATATAACTGCACTGTAATGTATATGGTGTATAGAACCTGTGTAGAGCTGGGGCCACCTCTATATGACTGGATAAGGTGATTTAGTATACTGGATTTGGTCAGTAACAATATGGTGGTGATGGTAGTGGTTGTGGTGTGGCAGTAATGTTTCCTTCCTATATACTGGTGTTATTGGTAATATCTGTCTTGGTGTGTGTGTATATATATATATATATATATATATATATATATATATATACACACACCAATAGCATCACTTGGTCGTAAAAGGAGGGGGGGGAGGGGCCCAAGTTGACCTCTCACACCAGGGCCCAGGAGACATTAGCTACGCCCCTGGTGGAATCTGATTGGTTGCTAGGGGAAACTAAGCCAGTTCTACTTTACACCATGTTTGATAAATCTCCCCCAATATCTTTAAATTCACATGTGTAAAAGATGGTCTAGCCATGGCATTTGCAGCACTGAGAAACAGACCAAGATGTTAACATGCTCAGTGTTTTGGTCAGTATTTTAGCCACTATCTTTAGCCAAAACCAGTAGTGGAACTAACAGAGAAGAATTTATACAAATTGGCCCTAAATTATTATCATTATTAATGGACTTTGTTACCAAAAAATAGCATTTTTTCTCATCTAGAAAAGATATTGTGGGAACAAAGCCTTTCTGTGTTTTTATCCCACTACTAGTTTTGGGTAAAAATACTATGGGGGACATTTATTAAGTCTAGGGTTTATGTACATATGCAGGTATGTAGAGATGTAATGCCTCTACATAAATCCTGTGCGCATCGGAGCCTCTCTTAGAGCTGGTGTAGGTTTTCTTAACATTTTTCCACTGCCGCATCCCCTGTTACACCCCCTCCCCGTCCCTCTGGCGCGAGAGGAGCCCGATGCAAATAATTTATTCCCAATACAAGCGTGTGCGAATAAATGTATAAGCATCTGGCCCCTCTGCACCAGATAATGCCATTTTCACTGGTTGATAGATATCTCTTTATAAGTAAACATAGTCTAAATGTGGGACAACAGGAACAAACTGCATAGGATTGTTTGTAGCATGTAAACATGGATAAGCTTAACCCCTTAAGGACAGAGCCAATTTCGATTTTTGCGTTTTAGTTTTTTCCTCCTTGTGCTTAAAAGGCCATAGCACTTGCATTTTTCCACCTAGAGACCCACATGAGCCCTTATTTTTTGCGCCACTAATTGTACTTTGCAATGACAGGCTGAATTTTTGCATAAAGTACACTGCGAAACCAGAAAAAAATTCAAAGTGTGGTGAAATTGAAAAAAAAAAAGCATTTTGTTTACTTGGGGGAAACGTGTTTTTACGCCATTCGCCCTGGGGTAAAACTGACTTGTTATATATGTTCCTCAAGTCGTTACGATAAAAACGATATGTAACATGTATAACTTATATTGTATCTGATGGCCTGTAAAAAATTTAAACCATTGTCAACAAATATACGTCACTTAAAATCGCTCCATTCCCAGGCTTATAGCGCTTTTATCCTTTGGTCTATGGGGCTGTGTGAGGTGTCATTTTTTGCGCCATGATGTGTTCTTTCTATTGATACCATGATTGTGCATATATGACTTTTTGATCGCTTTTTATTACAATTTTTCTGGATTTGATGTGACCAAAAATGCGCAATTTTGCACTTTGGGATTTTTTGGCGCTGACGCCATTTACCGTGCGAGATCAGGAATGTGATTAATTAATAGTTCGGGCGATTACGCACGCGGCGATACCAAATATGTTTGTTTATTTTTTTACTTTTATTTATAACCTGGGAAAAGGGGGTTGATTCAGACTTTTTTAGGGGAGGGGGCTTTTTACTGTTAACAACATTTTTTTTTTAACTTTTACACTTATACTAGAAGCCTCCCTGGGGGACTTCAAGTATAAGTGCTTTGATCTCTCATAGAGATCTCTGCAGCATAGATATGCTGCAGAGATCCATGAGATAGGCACTCGTTTACTTCCGGCTGCTGCAGCCGGAAGTAAACGAGTGCCGAGCCGGGGACGGCGCTATCTTGGAGCGGTCCCCGGCTGGCTTCAGACACGGAGATCGCTCCTCCGGGATAACATCCCGGAGGAGCGATCTCCTCCACTAGACACCAGGGAACGGCTGAATCCGGTAATCGGATGCAGCTGTCATGTTTGACAGCTGCATCTGATTACTGTATTAGCGGGCACAGCGATCGGACCGTGCCCGCTAATACCTACGGTCCCGGGCTACAAGCGGCACCCGGGACCGCCGCGGTTCAGAGCGGGGTCGCCGCGCGGCTCCGCTCTGAACGTCATTACCGGCATCAGGGCGTAAGTATACGCCCGATGTCGTTAAGGGGTTTAAAGGAAACCTGTCACCCCCCCCCCCCCCCCGTTCCGGGGTGACAGGCTCCCAACCCCCCGTTAGATTCCCCTATACTTACCTCATCCCTGAGCCGGTCGGGTGACTGAGATTTCAGTGCCCGAAGCCCGGAGCGCGCGCTCATAGGAGAGTCCGATGCCCATAGAGAATGACGGAGCATCGGACCCCCCAGTCATTCTCTATGGGCATCGGACTCTCCTGTGAGCGCGAGCGCCGGGCTTCGGGCGCTGGAATCTCAGTCACCCGACCGGCTCAGGAAGCGGGACCCGGCGCGATGAGGTAAGTATAGGGGGATCTAACGGGGGGTCGGGAGCCTGTCACCCCAGCACGGGGGATGACAGGTCCTCTTTAAGGGTATGTTCAAATAATTTATTAAAAACAACCATTGTTTGCCGTGTCAAACAATGGCCGCTGTTTGACATGTTCTTGCTGCTTATACTGCAATATCAGCTGCAGGAACATCATTTTTTATTTATTTTTTGATTGCAGACACATTTGTGGGCCAGCAATCCAATTAACCATTGCAGTCCATGCAATGTATAGCCATCAAAACAGCCTTACATTGCGTGGACATAGAATTGACATATCGATTATTTGTGCGGCCGTAGGGGGAACAGTGGCTGTTGTCAGTGCAGCGTGAAAGACAGTGAAAGGACGGTAAAAAAATTGTCTTAAAGTGACTCTGTACCCACAATCTTACCCCCCCCCCCCAAACTGCTTGTACCTTCGGATAGCTGCTTTTAATCCAAGATCTGCCTTGGGGTCCGTTCGGCAGGTGATGCAGCTATTGTCCTAAAAAACAACTTTTAAACTGGCAGCGCTGTGTCTAACGGCTGGGGCTTAGATTGTGTATGCATTAGGCTGGCACCACCTCTCTGTCCCTCCTCCCCACCCTCCTCATCATTAGGAATGCTCCAGGCAGATTGTCTTCTATTCATCAGCTGTGTGAATACTGAACATGGGCTGGATCGTTAAGGCACCTGTGCAATGTTCAGACAGGAGAAAATGTTCCAGTGGCATTCCTAATGATGAAGAGCGTGGGGAGGAGGGACAGAGGGGTGGTGCAAAGGGCACAGATAATTCCGTTGGGCACGGGGCTGCAAGTTTAAAAGTTATTTTTTAGGACAATAACTGCATCACCTGCCAAAAACGGACCACAGGACAGATCTTGGATTAAAAGCAGCTATCCGAATGTACAAGTGGTTTGGGGGGGGGGGGTCAGATTGTGGGTACAGAGTCGCTTTAAACTGTTCTTAGAGTTAGTGAATAAGTATGGGGTGAGCAATATGTTTTTAAGTTCCTCCAACTTAGACACTATGTTTTTAAGTTCCTCCAACTTAGACACTGTCTTGATAAAATTAAAGAAGATAACGCAGTTGTTCTAGAACCTAATACAAAATTTGAACAGTTTTTGCAGAACTCAGGAAAAGGTCTTACTTTAGCATACCAAATCTTTTCATCCCAGAGGATGTCTGTCTCATTTATAAATAAATGGGGAAAAGGCTTAAAGCGCACATTTACACATCAATGGGAAATAGCATATGGCTTCCCTTCTAGAGTCTCACATTGTATTGGACATTTGGAAGCATCACATAAACTCTTATACCGTTGGTATATGACATCTTATAAACTATCAAAGTTCATCTCTAATGTGTTCTCCACCTGTTGGAGATGTCATAATTGTGTTGGGAGCATGATACATGTATGGTGGGATTACCAGTCACTTCAGGGCACAAATACATGAGCTTATGGAAAATGCACTTGGACACCAAATAACCTGTGGCCCGAGCTTGGCACTAAATTTAATGGACACAGAGGGCATCCCACCTCAAGAGACTGCTACTGTATATTACTGCATATTGTGATGGTAGCAAGAAACAGCATAGCCAAAAGGTGGAACTCCAGTGAAATTCCATCTATTTTAGAAGTTGTAACCAAAGTGCAGTCTAACTACAGGATGGAGCTTGCAATAGCCATGAGAGTGAACAGTGTCCCAAAACTTGCCAGGTACAGGCAAAAATGCTGTACACTTGATTCCCTTTTCTATTAAATTACTTAATGAAGGAAAGAATAAGTAATGGTGTACATATACTATTGGAAGAGATTAAGAAGTTTTCTTTACAAATGGCTACAGATGCAACAATCAGAGTTAATAATAATCTCACTATATGTACAATAGGCAATCACTTGAACTCAGATGTAACGATGGGGGTTATGTTCACCTGATACAGGGCGCATGCCCTATATGTTGTTTGTTGTTGAATCTTTTTTTTTTTTAACTAATAAAAAATATTGAATAATATTACATACATCAGCAAAGGAAGAAACCTTTTTTTTGACCACTGCTATATATTATAAGTATTTACTTCCCAATATTTTCCATCTACTGACTGTAAAGTTGTAAACAGCACCACAGCTGTTGTGATCACTTTGGGACACAGAGATAAAGCTGTTTGTTTCATTTATTCCCTGAGCCGCTGTTTGCCCTCCCACATCATATTGATAAGCATGCGAGGCGTTCTTTTATAAAGGCACTTGATTACAAAACAAAGTGATTTTCCAACATATTTGTCTTTTATAGCATGTCCACTGAATATGACAAGACAAATTAGACTAATGGGGTTGTCACTGCTGGGACACTCATTGAGTAGGTGTGATCAGCTGTTTCCTTATCTTGTAATGGAAAAAGTGAGTGCACATATGTAGCCATTTCTCTGTTGGGCAAAGACACTGGGCAACCCCAGCATTGGGTGCTGCCTCTGGCCCATTAAAGGGGTTATCCAGCGCTACAAAAACATGGCCACTTTCTTCCAGGGACAGCCCCACTCTTGTCTTCAACTTAGGCGGGGTTTTGCTGCTCAGTTCCATTGAAGTGAAGGGAGCTTAATTGCAAACCGCACCTGAACTGGAGACAAGAGTCGTGTTGTCTTATATATGTTGTGTTGTGCCATATTTTTGTAGCACTGGATAACCCCTTTAACCCTTTGAGGACCAGGCCCAAAATGACCTGGTGGACCGCGCAAATTTTGATCTTAGTGCTTTCGTTTTTCCCTCCTCCCCTTCTAAGAGCTCTAGCACTCTCAGTTTTCTATCTACAGGGCCATGTAAGGGCTTGTTTTTTACAGGAATAGTTGTACTTTGTAATGGCGTCTTTCATTTTACCATAACATGTATGATGGAATCCCAAATATATTATTTATGAAGATATAAATTGGTGAAATCGTAAAAAAGAATGCAATATGGTAACGTTTGGGGGGTTCCTGTGTCTACGTAATACACTATACAGTAAAAGCGACATGATACCATTATTCTATAGGTCAGTCCGAACACAACCATATGCAGGTTACACAGATTCTTTAATGTTATATATATATTTTTTAATAAAATCCTTTTTTTGGCAATTAATTATTAATAAAATGGACCTATTGTGACGCTTATAACAGTTTTAATTTTTTACCTACAGGGCTGTATGGGGTGTCATTTTTTCCGCCATGATCTCTAGTTTTTATTAATACCATATTTGTGAAGATCAGACGTTTTGATCACTTTTTACTATTTTTTTTTATAAATAATTTAACATTAATGTAACATTAAATCGGTAATCCGCGCACTTTTTCCCCTCTTTTCGTGTACGCCGTTCGCAATGACGCTTGTTATATTTTAATAGATTGAACAATTACGCACGCTACGGTATATTATATGTTTATTTATTTATTTATTTTTATATGTTTTATTTATATAATGGGATGAGGGTGATTTAAGCTTTTATTGGGGGAGGGGCTTTGGGGTAGTATAATTGTGTTTTTAACTTTTTTTTTTTCTACACATTTGAAGTCCCTTTGGGGGACTTTTACATACACTAGTGTGATTACACACACTGATCATTGCTATGCCATAGGCATAGCATTGATCAGTGTTATCGGCGATCTGCTCATTGAGCCTGCCTGTGCAGGCTCAGTGAAGCAGATCGCCGTTTGGACCGCACGGAGGCAGGTGAGAGACTTCCGGCGGTCCGTTCCAACGATCGGGACCCCCGCAGTCACAGTGCGGCGTTTAAGGAGTTAATGAAACTCAGTAGCGCGATCGCTGCAGCATGTCATGAACAGTGAGGTGCCGGCTGCTGATTGCTGCCGGCCCCCACCTACTATGAAGCGCGCTCCGCTCCAGAGCGCACTTCATACCGGGAGAAACACAGTTACGTCCAGGGTCGTCTGGTGACAGACTTCCATGATTTACCTGTACTTCCTGGGTCGTCTAGGGGTTAACTGTGATCACTTGTAATGAGTGCTCACAGTTAAATGATGCTACACTATGATTGGCAGATCAGTGCAGAATACTCTTGTGGCCGCAGGCAGCATTATTTATCAAGTTAAATTCATATATTCAAGATAAAAAAAACAGTGAATAACCACTAATTATGCAGTATCAACAAGTTAAAATACTGAAGAATATAGCAACTGTAACGAATGGAGTCGTAGATCTGCTGTACCACCGCCAGCAATGACGTAGTCGCACCAGGGAGTGGAGTCTTAGGGGCTGCTGGTCCAGTGCCTGTCGCAAGGCAGGATGGACTTGCAGCGGCAGGAGACCCCCAGGTCGCTACCCCTGGCTAGGCTTGCTAACGGCGGCAGGCGAGGTGTAGCTGGAGACATGTGGATAGACAGCAGGGTTGCAGCAGGACTCATGGCTGGAAGCTCAGACAGCGGAAGCACGGAGCAGGAACAACGGGCAGGAACAACGGGGAGCTGGAACCACACACCAAGGGAAGCATGACAGGTAATGTCAGGACAGGTGCATATTTATAGGGGTTGGTGATTGGTGCAATCAACTAATTAGGAGCACACTAATTAGCAGCAGCTGTGAATATTGAATAAAAGAACAATAATGCATTTCTCCCCTATGTAATCTTTTGTACATGCGGGCTGGCACTCCTGGTTTTTGGATATTCATGTGGTTATTTACTAAGTTTAATGGAATAATTTTTTGCACCAAAAACTAGCAAAGCTAATCATGACTTGATTACTATTTATATGCAAACATTGAGGGTATATTCCTAAATTCAAGTTTTTACTGGTATTTGAAGGGGTTATCCAGCACTACAAAAACTTGACCACTCATCTCCAGTTCAGGTGTGGTTTGAAATTAAGCTCCATTCACTTCAATAGAACTGAGTTAAAAAATCACACCCAAACTGAAAACAAGAGCGGTGCTGTCTCTGGAAGAAAGTGGCCATGTTTTTGTAGAGCTGGATAACCTCTTTAATGAAAACAGACCCAGGAATGGATTTGAAAAGGGAAAAAATAGTTTTTTTTTCCTTTATGACTTCCTTCCTTGCTTTGGCTTCGATATTTGCAATTATTAAATGAAAACCCTGAACAGCTAATCACTATTTTAAAAATGGAATTGCTTTTATTGATTAGAAATTATTAGTTTTGAGGCTATTTTACACATGGCAGATAATTAGCATTAATAATGCATTTTTTTTACAAGATTGTGGTGCTATTTTGCCACAAATTGAGCAATCCCTGTAAAATAGCATTATCTTCCACAATTTTTTAAAGAATTGTGGCAAAAATAGCACCATTTTACTGTGATTGCGCAATTTGAGACAAAATCGTGACGAAAATGCATATTTAATGATAATAACCATCATTTATGAACATAGCCATGAAGCAAACTTTGATTATTTGCAGAAACACTTATTTTCAGCTGTATCGGGGTGCCTCTTGCAAGCAATATGAGAGGTTGTGCTACTGTGGACCTCCTGCTGCTTATCCCGAGCTTATCCAGCTTCAGCTTCGCATTAATCTTGACCCCACTAGGGTGTGAGTCAGAGGCTTGTTGATCCAATCTCATGGCAGCTGTTACCAGAAGTAAAGCTGGTAGAGGAGCTGAGCACAAGGCCCAAGATGGAATGATGCCTATACAGTGGTGCCTTGGATTACGAGCATCATTCATTCCGGGACGGCACTTGTAATCCAAATCCACTCTTAAACCAAAGCAAATTTCCCCATAAGAAATCATAGAAATGCAGACAATTGGTTCCACATCCCAAAAATAATGATTTATTATTCTGAATAACATGTAAAACAGATGAAACAAACATTCAGAAACAGCAGAATATGTGATATTATAAGTTACTGTACAGTAATGGAGAGGATGGGAAACACAAGGACTGATAGAGACTGCAGGGAGCATGAAGGAATGAGCAGGACAGATGTGGGCACATACATGCAGCACTTTCTGTCCGGGGAGAGAGGGGTAATAGCTATGGAGAGATTACCTCCACAGTCCTGTCCCCTGATGTAAGCCCCAGCTTGAAGTGGATCTGCTATGATTTGGAAGGTGATGGAGGCTTCCTGGGTCAGAGTACAGTGCTGTAGACCCCGCTATGCAGACTATGCCCCTCCCTCATTCCCCCTCCCACCCAGTACAGGGAGCTCTTAAACCAAAGCAATGTTCTTAAACCAAGTCACAATTTTGAAAAACTGCGAGCTGTTAAACCAAGTTACTCTTAAACCAAGGTACCACTGTATTTTGTAGTTTAATCAATATGCTAATAAGGTGGTTTGGTGCACTGGGGGGCGGGACCAACACATTCAGAAACAGCAGAATATGTGATATTATAAGTTACTGTACAGGAATGGAGAGGATGGGAAACACAAGGACGGACAGAGACTGCAGGGAGTATGAAGGAATGAGCAGGGCAGATGTGGGCACAGTATAGCAGCTCTCTCTGTCTAGGGAGAGAGGGGTTACAACCAGTGGCGGATTATAATATGGGCGGTTTGGGCGGCCGCCCGGGGCCCGAGGCTCCGGGGGGGCCCACTCCACGCCGCCCACATTATAGTCCGCACTGATAACTGTCCCCCGAGAGATGCGCGGCTGCCGGGGGTGTCCCGTCCTATCCCCGGCAGCGAGCGCATCAGAGAGCTCCCCGTGCGCCTGTGGCTGTAACTTCCGGCACATGGGGAGCTCTCTGATGCGCGCGCTGCCGGGGATAGGATGGGACACCCCCGGCAGCCGCACGTCAGCCGGAGGCTGCAGAGGGAGAGAGGCTCGACAGGGGAACAGAGGGCAGGTGAGATGTGTTGTTTTTTGTTTTATTTGTGTTATCTGCTGGGGGGGAAGGAGGACCATCTATAAGGAGGGGGGAAGGGGGACCATCTATAAGGGGGGGGGAGGGGGACCATCTATAAGGGGGGGGAAGGGGGACCAGCTATAAGGGGGGGGGGAGAGGGGTACCAGCTATAAGGGGGGGGACCAGCTATAAGGGGGGGAAGGGGGACCAGCTATAAGGGGGGGAAGGGGGACCAGCCATAAGGGGGGGAGGGGGACCAGCTATAAGGGGGGGGACCAGCTATAAGGTCCCCCTCCTCTCCTAACATCCTCTGTGCTGCTGGGATGCTGGGACCTCCCCTATAAGATCAGCCCCCTCCTCTCCTGACATCCTCTGTGCTGCTGTGACCTCCCCTATAAGATCAGCACCCTCCTCTCCTGACGTCCTCTGTGCTGATGTGACCTCCCCTATAAGATCAGCACCCTCCTCTTCTGACATCCTCTGTGCTGCTGGGACCAAACATTATGTTTATTGGTGCCAGCAGGGAGGGGAGGCAGGCAGTGTTAATTGGGGACAGCATTAGCGGGGGCAGTAGTGGATTATAATGTGGGCGGATTTACGGGGGGGGGGCCAGGTTGGGTAGACAGCCCGGGGCCCAGGGTACATTTAATCCGCCACTGGTTACAGCTATAAAGAGATTACCTCCACAGTCCTGTCCCCTGATGTAAGCCTCTGCCTGAGGTGGATCTGCTATGATTTGGAAGGTGAGGGAGACTTCCTGGGTCAGAGTACAGGGCTGTATACCCCGCTATGCAGACCATGTCCCTCCCCCACTCACACCCCCACCCAGTACTGGGAGCTCTTAAACCAAAGCAATGCTCTTAAACCAAGTCACAAGTTTGAAAAAATGTAAGCTCTTAAACCAAGTTACTCTTAAACCAAGGTACCACTGTATATGCAGACCTGCATTGATGGTCAGAAAGTGCAGGTTGTGTGTCTAAATATTATGTAAAATTGTACAAAACCTGCTCCCTGTCCAGAACAGTAAAATCTCTGCCCCTTCATCTCTTCTCTCAATGCTAATGTTGCAATTGACAGAATTATAATGAAGCCTATGGAAGCTGTGGAAGACGCGATCACCGGAAGTTCCATAGCCTTCATTATAATTCTGTCAATTGCAACATAAGCATTGAGAGTAGAGATAAGGGGGCAGAGTGCTTCTGCCCCTTCGTTCCAGTTCTTGGTGAGGGTCTCAACCCCTAGACCCCCACCGATACAAACGTCTGACATGTGGCTTTAACATGACAGAGATTTGCTCTAACACTTTAAGGCTGGGTTCACACTATGTATATTTGAGGCTGTATTTGTGAGGCTGTATAGCAACCAAAACCAGGAGTGGATTGAAAACACAGAAAGGCTATGTTCACATAATGTTGTAATTGAGTGGAAGGCCGTCATTTAATGGCAAATTTTTGCTGTTATTTTAAAACAACGGCTGTTATATTGAAATAATGGCAGTTATTTACCGTTATATGACGGCCATCCACTCAATTTCAACATTGTGTGAACAGAGCCTTTCTGTGTTTTCAATCCACTCCTGGTTTTGGTTGCTATGAGGACCTGACAAGAGGACCAAATACTGCCTGAAATATACATAGTGTGAACCCAGTTTAAGGGATGAATTAGTTCATGGTCTTTTGTACGATGGACATGATTAAAAAAATTTGCCCCCTAGGGGTAGTCATATATGTGGGCATTGTGCCAGATGGACCTTATGCACCTATGCCGGTCCATTGGGTTTCAATGACCGTAACATTCTATCACTTTTATTGTAAAGAATATTTTTATTATATTATATATATATCTGTATTTGTGATATAAATATGTGCTTTGTACTTTCTTTTGTATTATTTTCCATTTTGGCTAAAACACCAGCTGTGGAGCAGGGTTCAAGTTTAGTTTACCCGCTTGATATAACAATAAAGGCAACGTTTTTTCCTACAACAGTGAGTGCAACTGTATATTGCTGCTCAGCACCACCTAAAAAAAAACTGTTGGGAAAGCTGTCACATATTTTTTTCTATTTTCATACAAAAATTTATGGAATTTGCGTCTGGTGCACCTTTACTAAATTTGGGCCAAAGTGTAAAGAGTTTTTAAAAAAAAAGAAACAACAAAAACATTTAAACATTTTCTTCGAACTGAGAAACATAGATGTACAAAGACTCTGTTTATGCATGGAATCATGTTTAATAAGGGTTGTCTCTTATGTGTTCTAGAATCTTCTTCAGCCCCAACCAAGTCTCCTGTGCTGTAGGCAGAATCTGATTGGCTGGAAGCAGGAAACCGTAGAATCCTGTGTCTCTGAGCTCAAAGGCGAATGAATATTTGATTCCTATGTCGTAGGTCCAGTCAATACTCCCACCACTAGCTTGATCTGCAACAAGAAACAACGGTTATATTAACTGATCAAATATTTTCACAGCCAAAGTTAGAATAACTTGATACATCTAGGTCTCTATCTTTGGATCACCAAGAATAGTTGGTAAACTAGTCGATCACTAAAGAATGCTACTGTATCATTAGGAATGGTTGCAAAAACCCTGGCATTCCAAGGTTGGCCACTGGGTCATTGGACTAGATACAAAATACAAAGGTTGTGAAACCAGGTAAAACTAATTAAAAAACAGCATATAGCATTACTTTCCTGTCTGTCTCTGTTCTAAAACCGTCCTACAGTACTACAATTCCCAGAATGCATTGCTTTTCCTCAGCTGTTTATCACAGCTATCCCGCCCTGCCAGCTATACTCCCACAGCACACTTGCCATTTCCCTGCCCACAGCACTCTATCTATCCAGACAGCAAGTCTGCAAAAGCTGCTGCATACACTACTTGCTCCTCTACTTTTGACATTGTGCAGCACAAGACAGCATGCTGTAAACACACCACATTCTTCCCTAAATGCCCTAACAAAAATATATATATGTATACATGTAAATAACAGATGGGAAGATGATGATGTACACTGGAGGGGCTAGTCGAAGGTGGTAATGTAGATAATAGGGGACTGGTTAAAGGTGAACTTAAAGGGTATCTGTAACTAGGTTTAAGGCCCTATTCCACCAACAGATCTGACGACAGATTATCTGCCAAAGATTTGGAGCCAAACCCAGGAGTGGATTTGAAAAGAGGAGAAATCCAGTCTTTCCTTTATGACCCGTTCTCTGTTTATAGTCTGTTCCTGGGGTTGGCTTCAAATCTTTGGCAGATAATCTTTCGTCAGATCTGTTGGTGGAATAGGGCCTTTATGCTGCCTTTAACCGCTAGATGACCTAGGACGTATCGGTACGTCCTGGAAGTCTGTGCCCAGATGACCCTGGACTTACCGGTACGTCCTGAGCTATGAAGCGTGCTCCGGAGCGGAGCGCACTTCATAGCAGGAGGGGGCCGGCAGCAATCAGCAGCCGGCACCTAACCGTTAATGACACACTGCAGCGATCGCGCTGCAGTGTGACATCAACTCCTTAAACGCTGCGGCGTTTAAGTGTAAGTGACTGTGGGGGTCCCGATCTATAAAACGGCCCGCCGGAGGTCTCTCACCTTCCTCCGTGCAGTCCGATCGGCGATCTGTTCACTGAGCCTGCACAGGCAGGCTCAATGAGCAGAGTGCCGATAACACTGATCAATGCTATGCCTATGGCATAGCAGTGATCAGTGTGAATAATCAAAGTAATGTATGTATATGTCCCCCAAAGGGACTTAAAATGTATTAAAAAAAAAGTTAAAATCACTAACACACTACCCCAAAACCCCTCCTCAATAAAAGTTTAAATCCCCCCCCCTTATATAAATAAAACATATAAAAATAAATAAACATGTAATATACCGTAGCGTGTGTAATTGTCCGATCTATTAAAATATAACAAGCGTCATTGCAAACGGTGAATGACGGCGAAAAAAGTGCGCAGATTACCGATTTTATGTTACATTATATATAAAAAAAAAAATTCATAAAAAGTGATCAAAATGTCTGGTCTTCACAAATATGGTATTAATTAAATAGAGATCATGGCGGAAAAAATGACACCCCATACAGCCCCGTAGGTGAAAAAATAAAACTGTTATAAGCGTCACAATAGGCCCATTTTATTAATAATTAATTGCCAAAAAAAAGGATTTCATAAAAAAATACATATAACATTAGAGAATCTGTGTAAACCTGCATATGGTTGTGTTCGGACTGACCAATAGAATAATGGTATCATGTCGCTTTTACCGTATAGTGCATTACATAGACACAGGAACCCCCTAAACGTTACCATATTGCATTCTTTTTTACAATTTCACCAATTTATATCTTCATAAATAATATATTTGGGGTTCCATCATACATGTTATGGTAAAATGAAAGACGCCATTACAAAGTACAGCTATTCCTGTAACAAACAAGCCCTTACATGGCCCTGTAGATAGAAAACTGAGAGTGCTAGAGCTCTTAGAAGGGGAGGAGGGAAAAACGAAAACACTAAGATCACAATTTGAGCGGTCCACTGGGTCATTTTGGGCCTGGTCCTCAAAGGGTCAATGAAGGCAGCATAAACTAGTGACAGAAATGCTGAAAAAAACTTTACTTCCATTCCCCTAATATATAGAAGAATAGGATTCTTGCAACACCCCTCCCCTGCCCCCAAACTGCTGACTGACAGTTAACTGCCTATACACAGCATGGATAGATAACTGCTAGAGATGAGTGAACCGGGTTTGGGTTCAAGTCCATCCGAACCCGATCGTTCGGCATTTGATTAGCGGTGGCTGCTGAACTTGGATAAAGCCCTAAGGCTATGTGGAAAACATGGATACAGCCAATGACTATCCATGTTTTCCAGACAACCTTAGAGCTTCATCCAAGTTCAGCAGCCCCAGCTAATCAAATACCGAACGTTCGGGTTCGGATGGACTCCAACCCGAACCCGGTTCGCTCACCTCTAATAACTGCCAATTAGCAGCTGCTGGGTGGAGCTGCTTCTCATAAATATTGAGGACTACTAGGCTCGTGCACATAATGGAGAGGACTTCTTATTGTGTATTTTTCCCATTAACTCTCATTAAAAAAATTATTAAAAAAAAAAACCACATCAAATCGCATCCATGTTTTTGGCATACACAAAAATGTGGTCCACCACCACCACCACCAATTAAAGTCGATGAAAAAATGGATCAAAACAAATGCACTCAAATACATTTTTCATGCAGTTTTTTTTTTTTTAATAGGAAAAAAAACTGCCTGCAAAAGCGCACCCAGCTTTAGTATTAACACTATTTTAATAAGTAATATGGTATGAGGTGATAGTCTCATTTAAATACATCTTTTAGATACCCATGCTCACCCATTAAGCTCTCCGCGACAATGCACCTCCCTACATCTCCTCCCTCATCTCTGTCTACTGTCCTACCCGTGCCTTGCTTTCCAATAATAACTTAAAGGGGTAGTGCGGCGCTCAGAAATTATTCACAGAATAACACACATTACAAAGTTATACAACGTTGTAATGTATGTTATGTCTGTGAATCGCCCCGTTCCCCGTGTCCCACCACCCCCACCCGTGTACCCGGAAGTGTGGTGCATTATACATTACATGATCCGTGTCGAGGGCCGTCCGCCATCTTGTGCCAAACGTCATCTTCGGACGGACGGCCGAGTCGCTGCCGCCCGTACCTCCTCGCCGCGTCACAACTGTGCTCAGCCGCGATTGGCTGAGCACATCTTAAAACACATCTGTTCAAGCAGGCTTACCAGGTTCCCTAATATGACCCCCCCACACACACACACATACATACACGCACACACACACACGCACACATACATACATATACATACACATACATACACACACACCAAGAATTTAAGCACTTAAACCTACACATGCAGACATTGGTTGGTGACAGGTTCACCCCCTTACCTGCACTGCCCTATTTATAAAGATGGCCGGACCATAAGAACAATGATGCACTTTGCCCCTCTGCCTTTTTGTTTCAACCCCCTCCTGATAGTCTGTATGGATAATTATATGTAGATCTCTGTAATGTCTGATTCTATGTATGTACCTCAGAATTGTAAAGTGCTGTGGAATCTGTTGGTGCTATATAAATTATTATTGTTATTATTATTATTATTATTATTATTATTATTATTATTATTATTATTATTATTATACCAGAATACCACTCTAATGCTGTTTCTTTGATGCAGTTTGTACGACTTAAATAGGATGTACAACTTGAATATTGACCACCTATGAATGTGCAAATGGACCCAGTGTATTAACAAAATACTGAATGATTAGCAATTTAACATCAACAGTAATGATACCAAGCATACTTACAAATAGTGGAGCAGATTGTTCCAACTTTATACTGGGTGCCATACAAGGAGCTTAGTGCACTGGCAGCAGCTTTACCAACATTGTTCTACAAAAACACAGGTATTTCAGTACAGCAATATTTCTCATTATACCACAAGGTGTTAGAGCTATTACCTATTCCACACTGGTTTATAGACTTGAACATCAATAAGTGGACTATTGCTGTATAATACAACGCACAGTAAGGCCATTTTCACGCAACGTAAGTTTTGAATTAATCATGGCCGTTGTTGGGCCGTTGTTGCCGATTTGCAACAACGGCCGTGATTAATTCAAAACTTACGTACACTGCAGGCTGCGTGCACTTAGTATACACTCTGGCTGGGCTCCCTAGCGGACGCACGAAAAACTGACATGTCAGTTTTGCACACCCACTATTTATTACATAGCGGCTGCTTAACTTGACAAGTAACACAATGGAGCATGGAGCTTTGGCCGCATACTCCATTTTCGGCTATGGTGAATTGGGAGGCTGGCGCACAAGGATGCGCCCGCATCCCAATTCAGCACAAAGGAAGATCATCCGGCCGGTACTGCAGTACCAGCCGGGATGATCTTCGCAAACACCGGCCTTTTTCTCAGCCGGCTGGGTCACAGAACAGCCGGTGTTTTACGCCGTGTGAACATGGCCTAACTGTGAAAGTGAGAGTAAGATTCTTACAACCAACTTACAAGTTCTGTAAAGTGAGCAGGGGTGGTACACTTATATCCGTAAGGCAGGAGCAGAAGCTGGGAGTAGTTGTGGATGCTTATGAACCCTTTGATTTTGCCATGTCTTCTAATAAAGTTAGCAACTGCTTTCACTTCCACCTCAGATTCTGCTCTGGGTCCATAGTAAGCACTATCGCAGGGGTCTGAACTGGCTCCTGGGCCTACAAAGAATTAACATAAAAAGTAATGACTACACATATAATGAAAAATTTACATTTTTCATCAGGAAAAACAGTGAAATATTTGTTACCCCCAAAGCCAGCATCCCAGTTTCTATTGGGGTCTACACCAACACATCGGCTACCACTGTTTATGGAACGGGTTTTGCGCCACATGCGATCCTAAAAACAAAGAAATTTAAACTTGAATGTAGTTTCAATATATTTGCTAGTTATTAGAGTATAACATGGCATTATCATAACATCAATTAAATAAATAATTTCTCATACAAGAAGTTCGCAGAAGCAATCACTTTAAAACATATGTCATTGACAGTATATATATTTTTATACATATATATATATATATATATATATATATATATATATGTGAATTTAATTAAGCTTTAGAAATGTTCAAAAGTTTATTATCAAAGTATTGTTGCCGGCTATTCTTGTGTCTCCTCAAATGCTTCCTGCTACATTGAACATATGTTACTATGTTAATAGATAATGATGATGATGATGATAATACTGCGAATAGTTATACTAATTATATATATAGAGTGGTACATGTATACTTACTTTTGTGTGAGAGTAGGCATATCCATCAGGGTTGGTGACAACCATCAAAAATACATCATAACTGTTTAACAGAGAGGTTACAGATGCATCCTTTCCATAGTCTGAGGCAAGCTATGAAAAAAAAAAAAAGGTTTATGGATATATATATAATCTTTTAATCAACCCCACTCTTCATGAGACTATATAGATTCATAGATAGATTTGTAGATAGGTATAGATCCATATAGATTATATTGTATTAAATTATTTTGTCTACAGATTTTCATTAACTGTCTACAGCTGCTTCCGAGATGATCCACCAAGTGGACCAACCTACTGCGCCCAGTGAGCACATCCTGCACTGAGTGTTTTTCTCACAATCAAGAAGAAGACTGAGGATCAGGGGACCTAACAGAGCCCAATAGGTGCTGTGGGGGACCAGTGTGTGTGTTTTTTTATGGGTCTTTCCCACATGAGTATTTTATGGCTAAAGTTCCACTTTACTAGCATTTGTGTGACCACAGAAATACGTAAGTCATGTTCTGATGATACATTCACTTTAAGTAAACAACAAACTCTAATAACATAGTGATCCACTTGAGTCCTCAGACTCATGACATTTCCAGCAGTTACCTTGTTTGCAGTCCAGAGGGCAGTAGCTTGGGTGACCCATTCACGGGCATGGATGCCAGCATCAATCCATATGCCAGGGCGATTGGCACCAGTGCTGAACTGTAAAGTTAGTAACACAAGATTATTAAGATAACTCAGTGTATAAGTTTAATTGGTTTCCCAACTTCCTTCAATATACCCTATTGAGGCATAAGATGAGATATTTTAAAATGTTTTGAAGACATTTACCTTAAGAGCATAGAGAGGGCGTCCTTCAAATGATAGTCCAATCTGCTGTTTGCTGACTAAGGATTTGTAATCCAGCACAATAGCATCAAGGGCAGTGTATATCTAACAGGAGAAATAAAGGTTAAATGGGTTCTTAACCAACTGAAAGCTACTAGTTATGATGTACATATCACAGACATGTCTGGTAACAAATAGGGATGCTTACAACGTCTAATGTATGGTAAGCCCCATAGTTGAAAGTACCAGCGTTGCGTTCCTTCCTTTGATTGATTTCCATCTCCTGCTTCTCTGCATTAATCACCTCCTACATTATACAGATAATGAATACAGAAAGAAAGGCAGATTAGATGGACCAGGTGGTCTTTTTCGTCTACAATCTTCTATATTTTTATGTGACCCATAGCTTACCTGTAGATCCCTAATCATTATGGAGTAGTCAATGTTGTTGGATTCCAGATAGATCTTCACTGACTGAAGGCTGTCAAAGGGAACTCGAACATCAACTGGTATCTCTGGGTTGGCAGGGCTAGTCCAGAAATCCAGCTGCAAAGCAATAAATGTTATTATTCAATACATACTGTATTCACAGGGAAAGGGTCAGGTATCATCTGGTTTATATAACTAGAACTTATATGATCTATATGACTAAATAATACAGTAGCCATACCTGGAGGTGTGCAAGGGATTTCAGATCTTGCAACTGGCGTATCTGTTCACCATTCCTTGCTTTGATCCTAAGTACCTGCTCTCTGAAAAAATATAGGGTTTATGTTATATCTATTAAGGCTATGTTCCCACTACAGGATTAGTGTGAAATGACAGCCATCTATTGATAATGATCATAAAAAAATATAAATAAATGGCCATCATTTCACACTAAAATCCTGTAGTGGGAACAGTCTAATGGTGATTAATACACTGTATATAATCTATAATCTTTTCTAACAGAATTAATAATCTCTTTTGTGGTGTTTGTTGTTTGAAGGGGAGAAAAAGCATTCAAATTTGATGGGATTTCCAGTAGAGGTGTAAATGCATTGTTATTGCTGTCTTTTTTTTTTTTTTTTATAAAATCCATAGACTGTAACTGATAAACTCATTATAGACTGTTTTCCTAAAATGTATGGAATATAAATTCAAAGGCAATTTTCCTGAATCTTCTAATGCCATTATATAGCACTTTTGTAAACTTACCCTATAAATGTCTTTTCACAGAGCACACCTGCCCCTAAGGCAGCGAGGAGAAGCAAAAGTTTCATGGTGAAAGTGGAGTTTCTAGATGCTAGGAGCAGGGTATTTATAATGATGGATATCTGCACTTACATCACAGTGAGAAGCTGCAGATGGTCAGGTTTATCTCAAGGTAACTCACTTATTTTAAGACCTTTAATTTCTGATGTAACATGTGTATTGTATCTAGACATAGGAAAAATAGGTCCGGATTTTATAGATCCTGTCCTATTTTTGTCTACAATTCCAACACAGACACCCCCACAGAAGTCTATGGGAGCTTCGGAATTCTGATGCACATCAGGAAAGCGTCCAGAATTCTAAATTGGTTGCCAGCAGGATTCCTTGCAGCTTAAAGGACAACTCCCACGCAAATTTTTTTTTTGCTTATTTAACACACATTACAAAGTTATATAATTTGTAATGTGGTTAAATACCCGGTCTGCCCCCCCCCTGGAAGTTAAAGAAATTATACATTACCTATTATGGTCAACACTGACCTCGTCTCCCGGGCGCCATCTTGAGACGACAACGTCAGAGCCGGGGGGCGGTCCGGATTTTCTTCCTCCTCGGCGTCTTCATGGAAAGTGAATGGGATAGAAAAGGCTGCTTGTGCACATGCGTACCAGCAGCCTTTTCATTGGCTGGAGCGCATCACATGGCCTCCAGCTGGCTCAGCCCTGATTGGCCCGGACACAGATACAGTTGTAGAATGACAGAGCAGGGGCTGCAAGCAACCACCCTGCATTCATTATTCATATGTTCATCGATCGGATGACATCATCTGATTGATGAGATCATCGATTTTATAGCTTTATCTATCGGATGACATCACTGATGACATCATCGATCTGAAGACATAATTAATCTAATGACATCATCGATGACATCACTGATTATATAATTGATGACAATATAGATTACATCAATTACATCACCGATGCTAATGACATCATCAATGATGTCTTCAATTTGACGGCATCATTGACAAAATTACTGATGACATCATCGATCTCATGACATCATCAACCACATTGTGGATGACAACATCAATGATTAATTCAATATCGATCTAATGACATCGATTTTATCAGTGACATCACTGATCACTGTTGACATCATCCATAACATCACTGATGACATCATCAATCTAAGGAAATCAATGACAACATCACTGATCACATACTTGATCTGATGTAAATATCTAAGACATCACTGATTACATCATCAATTTGATAACATCACATAGATAATGTAATCATCGATCTGCCGACATCATTGACAACATTAGTGATGACATCGGTCTGATGACATCATCAATGACATCACAGATTGTATCACTGATCCCATGACTAGTGATGATCGAACAGTAAAATGTTCAAGTCGAACCTCGAACAGTAGTGAAGTTCGGTTCAAAGTTCCACTCTAACTCAAACTCGAACCCCATTAAAGTCAATGGGAGATGTTTGGGTTAATTTTGACACCTATATGTAGTAGCAGACACTGTAATTATCACCCAGAAGAGTAAACTAGCAACATGGAACAACTTATAGCCTGAAATTTGGCTTTAAGAATGAAAGGGGAAAAAAGGGGGATAAAATACTGCTAGAGATGAACGAATAGTGAAATATTCGATAATTCGAAATTCGATTTGAATAGCTCCCGATATTCGTATATTCAAACAAATATCGAATCCCATTATAGTTATGGGAGAAAAATACTTGGGAACTCCTCTGTACGAAACATTGATACGTCTAACAGATGAAGATATTATTAAAAAAAAAAATTGTTCTGCAATGCAGGCTTTGTACCCATTCAGGAAAAATTTGACCACCAACTTCTCTGCACCAAAGATTGATTCATCTAAAAGACTATCATATTTCATATCGGACTGATATTAAATACTACATAATTGATATTCCAGACTACATGACTCATATTCCACACTATCAGACTGATATGCCAGACTACAGGAGTCATTTTCCAGACCATTGGACTGATATTCCAGACTACAGGACTGATATTCCAGACCATTGGACTGATATTCCAGACTACAAGACTGATATTCCAGACTAGGAATGGTCCGAGCCTGCCGAGGTTCGGGTTCGTACGAACCCGGACTCTTGGCAATGATTCCCGCTGTCTTAAACCTCTGTGCAGAGGGTGCATACAGCGGGAGGACCGCCTGGAAAACCGGAATACAGCCACAGCCATAGGCTGTATCCCAGTTTTCCAGGTGGTCTTCCCGCTGTATCCACCCTCTGCATGGAGGTTTAAGACAGCGGGAATCATTGCCAAGAGTCCGGGTTCGTACGAACCCGAACCTCGGCAGGTTTGGACCATCCCTATTCCAGACTATCGGATCACATTACACACTACAGGACTGATATTCCAGACTACAAGACTGATATTCCAGACTATTGGATCATATTACAGACTACAGGACTGATATTCCAGACTATCGGACTAATATTCCAGACTACAGGACTCATATTCTAGACTATTGGACTCATGTAACAGACTACTACGTTTCGGCTGACACAATGATGTCATCAGTGATGTTGATAATGTAATCAATGATGTCATCGATGATGTCATCAGATAGATGAAGTCATCCAACTGATGATGTTATCAAATAGATAATGTCATCGAATAGATGCCCCCCCCCCAACACTTGTTGGATGATGTGGAGGACAAACTGCCCCCTGCTGATGTAATAATGTTAGGGCCATCACATGGGACAGTGGTCACCCCTTGTAGTGATACCACGACACTGATATGTATATGTATGTGATATGTATGATAGGAATACAGCTGTAATCACTGAAAAAATCCATGTACACAAATCAGATGTACAATTAATTACTGGGTATAACAAATGTGAAGTATTTTTTTATGACGGAGAAAAAATGTATGTCAGCTGATAGGAATACCGCTGTAATCACTGAACAAATTCACATACACAAATCAGATGTACGTTTAATTACTGTATAACAGATGTCAAGTATTTCATATTTTTGGTGACGGACAGAGGACGTTTTTGAGCTGATAGGAATACAGCTGTGGTTCAGGGAAGAAACAGAGTGCTGCACCTCACACCTATGGCTGATACTAGTGCCGCTAGGCTAAATAAAAAACACATCAGAATTTTGTGTATGAATTGATCAAGCCATACTGCCCCATGTACCTCGTGCCGGTCTCTGATACACATGGGTCCCTACACTAAGTCCACACCGTGCCAGTCAGTGGCCACCAACCCCGCAGGCGTGCACAGCCAGGGAACGGGGGCCATGGGACGGCCCTGCGACCCCCATGCCACAGGACCAGACCCAAAAACACCACACCAGAACCCGGCCAGCACCGCCGGCGGAGAAGGTCGCCCCCAAGCAGCACAAGTCTGGATAAGGTATTACACTCACCATAGCTGCAGCAAACAGAATGGGAAAAAACAGGAGGGATTAAAACCATGTGCACTCAGGTGTCTCCTGCTAATTGCGGTCATGTGGGTCTCATCAGGAGGAGTGCAATACACGGAGAAAAGAGAGAAACAAAATGCGGTTCAGGGAAGAAACAGAGTTCTGCACCTCACACCTATGGCTGATACTAGTGCCGCTAGGCTAAATAAAAAACACATCAGAATTTTGTGTATGAATTGATCAAGCCATTCTGCCCCATGTACCTCGTGCCGGTATCTGATACACATGGGTCCCTACACTAAGTCCACACCGTGCCAGTCAGTGGCCACCAACCCCGCAGGCGTGCACAGCCAGGGAACGGGGGCCATGGGACGGCCCTGCGACCCCCATGCCACAGGACCAGACCCAAAAACACCACACCAGAACCCGGCCAGCACCGCCGGCGGAGAAGGTCGCCCCCAAACAGCACAAGTCTGGATAAGGTATTACACTCACCATAGCTGCAGCAAACAGAATGGGAAAAAACAGGAGGGATCAAAACCATGTGCACTCAGGTGTCTCCTGCTAATTGCAGTCATGTGGGTCTCACCAGGAGGAGTGCAATACACGGAGAAAAGAGAGAAACAAAATGCGGTTCAGGGAAGAAACAGAGTGCTGCACCTCACACCTATGGCTGATACTAGTGCCCCTAGGTGTGAGGTGCAGCACTCTGTTTCTTCCCTGAACCGCATTTTGTTTCTCTCTTTTCTCCGTGTATTGCACTCCTCCTGGTGAGACCCACATGACTGCAGTTAGCAGGGGGCACCTGAGTGCACATGGTTTTGATCCCTCCTGTTTTTTCCCATTCTGTTTGCTACAGCTATGGTGAGTGTAATACCTTATCCAGACTTGTGCTGCTTGGGGGCGACCTTCTCCGCCGGCGGTGCTGGCCGGGTTCTGGTGTGGTGTTTTTGGGTCTGGTCCTGTGGCATGGGGGTCTCAGGGCCGTCCCATGGCCCCCGTTCCCTGGCTGTGCACGCCTGCGGGGTTGGTGGCCACTGACTAGCACGGTGTGGACTTAGTGTAGGGACCCATGTGTATCAGATACCGGCACGAGGTACATGGGGCAGTATGGCTTGATCAATTCATACACAAAATTCTGATGTGTTTTTTATTTGGCCTAGCGGCACTAGTATCAGCCATAGGTGTGAGGTGCAGCACTCTGTTTCTTCCCTGAACCGCATTTTGTTTCTCTCTTTTCTCCGTGTATTGCACTCCTCCTGGTGAGACCCACATGACCGCAGTTAGCAGGGGGCACCTGAGTGCACATGGTTTTGATCCCTCCTGTTTTTTCCCATTCTGTTTGCTGCAGCTATGGTGAGTGTAATACCTTATCCAGACTTGTGCTGCTTGGGGGCGACCTTCTCCGCCGGCGGTGCTGGCCGGGTTCTGGTGTGGTGTTTTTGGGTCTGGTCCTGTGGCATGGGGGTCGCAGGGCCGTCCCATGGCCCCCGTTCCCTGGCTGTGCATGCCTGCGGGGTTGGTGGCCACTGACTGGCACGGTGTGGACTGGCACAGTGTAGGGACCCATGTGTATCAGATACCGGCACGAGGTACATGGGGCAGTATGGCTTGATCAATTCATACACAAAATTCTGATGTGTTTTTTATTTGGCCTAGCGGCACTAGTATCAGCCATAGGTGTGAGGTGCAGCACTCTGTTTCTTCCCTGAACCGCGGAATACAGCTGTATTCACTGAACAAATGCACGTACACAAATCAGATGTTCGTTTAATTACTGTATAACAGATGTCAAGTTTTTCATATTTTTGGTGACGGACAGAGGACGTTTTTGAACTGATAGGAATACAGCTGTAATCACTGAACAAATGCACGTACACAAATCAGATGTTCGTTTAATTACTGTATAACAGATGTCAAGTTTTTCATATTTTTGGTGACGGACAGAGGACGTTTTTGAGCTGATAGGAATACAGCTGCAATCACTGAACAAATGCACGTACACATCAGATGCACGTTTTATTACTGTATAACAGATGTCAAGTATTTAGTATTTTTGGTGACGAAAAGGGGACGTCTTTGAGCTGGTAGGAATACCGCTGTAATCACTGAACAAATGCACGTACACAAATCAGATGTTCGTTTAATTACTGTATAACAGATGTCAAGTTTTTCATATTTTTGGTGACGGACAGAGGACGTTTTTGAGCTGATAGGAATATAGCTGCAATCACTGAACAAATGCACGTACACAAATCAGATGTTCGTTTAATTACTGTATAACAGATGTCAAGTTTTTCATATTTTTGGTGACGAAAAGGGGACGTTTTTGAGCTGATAGGAATACAGCTGTAATCACTAAACAAATGCACGTACACAAATCAGATGTACATTTCATTACTGTATAACAGATGTCGAGTATTTCGTATTTTTGGTGATGGACAGAGGACGTTTTTGAGCTGATAGGAATACAGCTGTAATCACTAAACTTCAGACTATTGGACTGATATTACCGACTACAGGACTCATATTCCAGACCATCGGACTGATATTACAGACTACAGGACTCATATTACAGACTATCGGACTGATAATACAGACTACAGGACTGATATTCCAGACTATCGGACTGAGAACGTATCTCAGCTGATAGGAATAAAGCTGTAATCAATGAAAAATCCACGTACATAAATCAGACGTACAATTAATTACTGGATATAACAGATGTGAAGTATTCCGTATTTTTTTATGACGGAGAAAGAATGCATGTCAGCTCATAAGAATACTGCTATAATCACTGAACAAATTCATGCACACAAATCAGATGTACGTTTAATTACTGTATAACAGATGTCAAATATTTAGTATTTTTGGTGACGGACAGAGGACGTTTTTGAGCTGATAGGAATACAGCTGTAATCACTGAACAAATGCACGTACACAAATCATATTATAGACTACAGGACTCATATTCCAGACTATCGGAATAATATTCCAGAATACAGGATTTAAATTCCAGACTATCGGATCATTTTACAGACTACAGGACTGATATTCCAGACTATCGGACTGATATTACAGACTACAGAACTCAAATTCCAGACTATCGGACTGATATTACAGACTAAAGGACTCATATTCTAAACTATCGAACTGATAATACAGACTACAGGACTCATATTCCAGACTATTGGACTGATATTACAGACTATAGGACACATATTACAGACTATCGGACTGATATTACAGACCTTACATTGTTACAGATATTACATTGTTATTGCTGTCTTTTTTTTTTTTTTATAAAATCCATAGACTGTAACCGATAAACTCATTATAGACTGTTTTCCTAAAAATGTATGGAATATAAATTCAAAGGCAATCTTCCTGAATCTTCTCATGCCATTATATAGCACTTTTGTAAACTTACCCTATAAATGTCTTTTCACAGAGCACACCTGCCCCTAAGGCAGCGAGGAGAAGCAAAAGTTTCATGGTGAAAGTGGAGTTTCTAGATGCTAGGAGCAGGGTATTTATAATGATGGATATCTGCACTTACATCACAGTGAGAAGCTGCAGATGGTCAGGTTTATCTCAAGGTAACTCACTTATTTTAAGACCTTTAATTTCTGATGTAACATGTGTATTGTATCTAGACATAGGAAAAATAGGTCCGGATTTTATAGATCCTGTCCTATTTTTGTCTACAATTCCAACACAGACACCCCCACAGAAGTCTATGGGAGCTTCGGAATTCTGATGCACATCAGGAAAGCGTCCAGAATTCTAAATTTGTTGCCAGCAGGATTCCTTGCAGCTTGGGGCTACGTTCACACTACGTAAGTTTCCGGCCGTAGCGCGTTCCGTGAATAAGCGGCCGGAAACTTACGTAGTTTGAGCACAATGGAAAGTATACGATCTACGGGCGCACAGTTCACACTACATACGAACTTACGCCCGGATCGTATGCGGCGCCGTAAAAAATTAACCAGACCATTGTTTCCGGACGGAAATGCCATAACTTACGCCCGTAGCGTAACATGCGGTCCCGTACGTAGTGGTGCTTTCTTCATTTTGCCAGCTTTTTGTTCCGATCCAAAAGGTTCTGTGGGGTGTCTGGGGCTAGGCGAAGATTTCCAAGTAAAAGACCGCTGTTAGATCGCTACGAAGAGCGCTCGGGAAGCGTAAGTACGCTACGGGCGTAAGTTCGCGGTCCATACGTATCCGGCCGCAACTTGCGTAAAGTCCCGGCCGGAGTTTCATACGTATATGTCCGGCCGTGAAAAATATGCGGCTGGACATATACGTAGTGTGAACCTAGCCCTAAGGCTGCGTTCATACTACGTATATTTCAGTCAGTATTGCAACCAAAACCAGGAGTGGATTAAAAACACAGAAAGGCTCTGTTCACACAATGTTGAAATTGAGTGGATGGCCGCCATTTAATGGCAAATATTTGCTGTTATTTTAGAACAACGGCTGTTATATTGAAATAATGGCAGTTATTTACTGTTATATGGCGGCCATCCACTCAATTTCACCATTGTGTGAACAGATCCTTTCTGTGTTTTTAATCCACTCCTGGTTTTGGTTGCAATACTGACTGAAATATACGTAGTATGAACGCAGCCGGGGGCTACGTTCACACTACGTAAGTTTCCGGCCGCAGCACGTTCCGTTAATAAGCGGCCGGAAACTTACGTAGTTTGCGTACAATGAAAAGTATACGATCTACGGGCGCACAGTTCACACTATGTACGAACTTACGCCCGGATCGTATGCGGCGCCGTAAAAAATGAACCAGACCATTGTTTCCGGACGGAAATGCCGTAACTTACGCCCGTAGCGTAACATGCGGTCCCATACGTAGTGGTGATTTATTCATTTTGCCAGCTTTTTGTTCCGATCCAAAAGGTTCTGTAGGGTGTCCGGGGCTAGGCGAAGATTTCCAAGTAAAAGACCGCTGTTAGATCGCTACGAAGAGCGCTCGGGAAGTGTAAGTACGCTACGGGCGTAAATTCGCGGTCCGTACGTATCCGGCCGCAACTTGCGTATATGTCCGGCCGCGAAAAATATGCGGCCGGACATATACGTAGTGTGAACCTAGCCTAAGGCTGGGTTCACACTACGTATATTTGAGGCTGTATAGCAACCAAAACCAGGAGTGGATTGAAAACACAGAAAGGATCTGTTCACATAATGTTGTAATTGAGTGGATGGCCGTCATTTAATGGCAAATATTTGCTGTTATTTTAAAACAACGGCTGTTGTATTGCAATAATGGAAGTTATTTACCGTTATATGGCGGCCATCCACTCAATTTCAACATTGTGTGGACAGATCCTTTCTGTGTTTTCAATCCACTCCTGGTTTTGGTTGCTATGAGGACCTGACATGAGGACCAAATACAGCCTCAAATATACATAGTGTGAACCCAGCCTAAAGGACAACTCCCACGCAAATTTTTTTTTGCTTATTTAACACACATTACAAAGTTATATAATTTGTAATGTGGTTAAATACCCGGTCTGCCCCCCCCCTGGAAGTTAAAGAAATTATACATTACCTATTATGGTCAACACTGACCTCTTCTCCCGGGCGCCATCTTGAGACGACAACGTCAGAGTCGGGGGGCGGTCCGAGTCTTCTTCCTCCTCGGCATCTTCATGGAAAGTGAATGGGATAGAAAAGGCTGCTGGTGCACATGCGCACCAGCAGCCTTTTCATTGGCTGGAGCGCATCACATGGCCTCCAGCTTGCTCAGCCCTGATTGGCTGAGCTTGCTGGAAGCCATGTGATGCGCTCCAGCCAATGAAAAGGCTGCCAGTGCACTTGCGCCTTTTCCATCCCCTGGACCCGGAAGTGAAAGAGATCGCTGGACGGCGGACGGCGGTGACGGAGAGGTGAACGGCGGGAAATCGAGGGAAAGGAGGGATGGTGAGTATGGTGTCTGTGGTTTTTTTTTTTGGGGGGGGGGGGGCCCGCGGGAGTTGTCCTTTACAGGAAGGCCCCACTCACTGACGTCAGCCGTCAGCTCATCCAGCGATCACTGAACGACGGCTGGCAAAGCTCACTGAATCTGCATCCTCCTCCAGACACAGATACAGTTGTAGAATGACAGAGCAGGGGCTGCAAACAACCACCCTGCATTCATTATTCATATGTTCATCGATCGGATGACATCATCTGATTGATGAGATCATCGATTTTATAGCTTTATCTATCGGATGACATCACTGATGACATCATCGATCTGAAGACATAATTGATCTAATGACATCATCGATGACATCACTGATGACATCATCAATGACATCACTGATTATATAATTGATGACATCACTGCTCACAATATAGATTACATCAATTACATCACCGATGCTAATGACATCATCAATGATGTCTTCAATTTGACGGCATCATTGACAAAATTACTGATGACATCATCGATCTCATGACATCATCAACCACATTGTGGATGACAACATCAATGATTAATTCAATATCGATCTAATGACATCGATTTTATCAGTGACATCACTGATCACTGTTGACATCATCCATAACATCACTGATGACATCATCAATCTAAGGAAATCAATGACAACATCACTGATCACATACTTGATCTGATGTAAATATCTAAGACATCACTGATTACATCATCAATTTGATAACATCACATAGATAATGTAATCATCGATCTGCCGACATCATTGACAACATTAGTGATGACATCGGTCTGATGACATCATCAATGACATCACAGATTGTATCACTGATCCCATGACTAGTGATGATCGAACAGTAAAATGTTCAAGTCGAACCTCGAACAGTAGTGAAGTTCGGTTCAAAGTTCCACTCTAACTCAAACTCGAACCCCATTAAAGTCAATGGGAGATGTTTGGGTTAATTTTGACACCTATATGTAGTAGCAGACACTGTAATTATCACCCAGAAGAGTAAACTAGCAACATGGAACAACTTATAGCCTGAAATTTGGCTTTAAGAATGAAAGGGGAAAAAAGGGGGATAAAATACTGCTAGAGATGAGCGAATAGTGAAATATTCAATAATTCGAAATTCGATTTGAATAGCTCCCGATATTCGTATATTCAAACAAATATCGAATCCCATTATAGTTATGGGAGAAAAATACTTGGGAACTCCTCTGTACGAAACATTGATACGTCTAACAGATGAAGATATTATTAAAAAAAAAAAACTGTTCTGCAATGCAGGCTCTGTACCCATTCAGGAAAAATTTGACCACCAACTTCTCTGCACCAAAGATTGATTCATCTAAAAGACTATCATATTCCATATCGGACTGATATTAAATACTACATAATTGATATTCCAGACTACATGACTCATATTCCACACTATCAGACTGATATGCCAGACTACAGGAGTCATTTTCCAGACCATTGGACTGATATTCCAGACTACAGGACTGATATTCCAGACCATTGGACTGATATTCCAGACTACAAGACTGATATTCCAGACTAGGGATGGTCCGAGCCTGCCGAGGTTCGGGTTCGTACGAACCCGGACTCTCGGCAATGATTCCCGCTGTCTTAAACCTCTGTGCAGAGGGTGCATACAGTGGGAGGACCGCCTGGAAAACCGGAATACAGCCACAGCCATAGGCTGTATCCCAGTTTTCCAGGTGGTCTTCCCGCTGTATCCACCCTCTGCATGGAGGTTTAAGACAGCGGGAATCATTGCCAAGAGTCCGGGTTCATACGAACCCAAACCTCTGCAGGTTTGGACCATCCCTATTCCAGACTATCGGATCACATTACACACTACAGGACTGATATTCCAGACTACAAGACTGATATTCCAGACTATTGGATCATATTACAGACTACCGGACTGATATTCCAGACTATCGGACTAATATTCCAGACTACAGGACTCATATTCTAGACTATTGGACTCATGTAACAGACTACTACGTTTCGGCTGACACAATGATGTCATCAGTGATGTTGATAATGTAATCAATGATGTCATCGATGATGTCATCAGATAGATGAAGTCATCCAACTGATGATGTTATCAAATAGATAATGTCATCAGATAGATGCCCCCCCCAACACTTGTTGGATGATGTGGAGGACAAACTGCCCCCTGCTGATGTAATAATGTTAGGGCCATCACATGGGACAGTGGTCACCCCTTGTAGTGATACCACGACACTGATATGTATATGTATGTGATATGTATTATAGGAATACAGCTGTAATCACTGAAAAAATCCATGTACACAAATCAGATGTACAATTAATTACTGGGTATAACAGATGTGAAGTATTTTTTTATGACGGAGAAAAAACGTATGTCAGCTGATAGGAATACCGCTGTAATCACTGAACAAATTCACATACACAAATCAGATGTACGTTTAATTACTGTATAACAGATGTCAAGTATTTCATATTTTTGGTGACGGACAGAGGACGTTTTTGAGCTGATAGGAATACAGCTGTAATCACGGAACAAATGCACGTACACAAATCAGATGTTCGTTTAATTACTGTATAACAGATGTCAAGTTTTTCATATTTTTGGTGACGGACAGAGGACATTTTTGAGCTGATAGGAATATAGCTGCAATCACTGAACAAATGCACGTACAAAAATCAGATGCACGTTTTATTACTGTATAACAGATGTCAAGTATTTAGTATTTTTGGTGACGAACAGGGGACGTTTTTGAGCTGATAGGAATACAGCTGTAATCACTGAACAAATGCACGTACACAAATCAGATGTACATTTCATTACTGTATAACAGATGTCGAGTATTTCGTATTTTTGGTGACGGACAGAGGACGTTTTTGAGCTGATAGGAATACAGCTGTAATCACTAAACTTTAGACTATCGGACTGATATTACAGACTACAGGACTCATATTCCAGACTATCGGACTGATATTACAGAGTACAGAACTCAAATTCCAGACTATCGGACTGATATTACAGACTACAGGACTCATATTCCAGACTATCGGACTGATAATACAGACTACAGGACTGATATTCCAGACTATCGGACTGAGAACGTATCTCAGCTGATCTAAAGCTGTAATCAATGAAAAATCCACGTACATAAATCAGATGTACAATTAATTACTGGGTATAACAGATGTGAAGTATTCCGTATTTTTTTATGACGGAGAAAGAATGCATGTCAGCTCATAAGAATACTGCTATAATCACTGAACAAATTCATGCACACAAATCAGATGTACGTTTAATTACTGTATAACAGATGTCAAATATTTAGTATTTTTGGTGACGGACAGAGGACGTTTTTGAGCTGATAGGAATACAGCTGTAATCACTGAACAAATGCACGTACACAAATCATATTATAGACTACAGGACTCATATTCCAGACTCCCAGCTCCCCCTGTCCATTCCTGCGATTTCTGTACCTAATTCCTCTGCTCGATTTACCTGTTATCTGACCACCTGCCTGACCTTTGACTATCCGATTGTTTACTGAATTTGTTCTGCGCTGCCCATTTGGTTCTGACTTTGGCTTGTTGACTCTCCTTTGTGTTTGTCCGTCTCATTCTGGTTTACACCTATACCAGAGCAGAGACTGGCTTTGTGGTTGTCCGCAGCTGCCTAGGGCCGTTTAAGGTAAGTAGGTATGGACAGTGGGTGGGTTCAGCCTTAGGGCTCACTGTCGTGTCTTATCCCTACCTCCCTGTCCTGACACTTATGGCTGTAATAGGCATTGCTCCCACCTTGCCAGAATCCTGCTCCACACTGATGAGGGGCAACACCCCGAAACAGCTGTATGTGGATGGTTACCTGGCCTTGGTTTTTCCCTTGTCATTACATTGACTTATAGCGCCACTGAATATGGTGGTTTTGGTGGTTTCCCCACAGGAACCCCCCCTTGGCTGTGTCCTTCCTGGAGGAATATCTGGCTAGTCCTGTGTTTTTAAACTCCATGGGCTCTTTTTTGCACTTCCATTCTGATGTCCAGGAAATAGCTACTTATATGTAACTCATCTGATTCCCATCTCTGATGAGGACCTCTCCTGTGTAACACCTTCTTAGTATGTAATAGATGGAAGCAGTGTCGGACTGGGGTATATGGGGCCCATTAGAGGAAATAATCATGGGGGGCCCACCAGTGAAGGATCAGAGAGAAACGACATTTCAGTCAGTGTTTTTGCAGGTTCTAAAGATGGGGGCCCACTGGAGGATTCTCCGGTATTTTGGTGGGCCAGTCCGACACTGGATGGAAGAAGTGTTTTCCTATGGCCATCGGACTCATCTCCGCTCGTTTCTATACACACTACAGCTGTGGTTCTCTGAGGCCACACAAAATAATTGACAGGTGCGGCCACTATTCGGTGAACAGCGGATTTACAAGACAGCCTCTGCTCACAGTATAAAGTATGGCTCACGGCTCGACATGTGTGAACATAGTCTTAAAGTGAATCTGTACCGGCCGCCACCTACCCCAAACTGCCAGTACCATTCTTTAGTTTTCACCTTGCCATGCCAATCCTGATGTGAGCTTTCCCCCTGGAGCTGGTATTGTGGTTGAAAACAAGTTTTATCCTGGTGGGGAGTCAATGAGGTGGGGCCTAAAGCACCTGACCCCTAGGCCTGGGGCTCCTAAAAGAGGCTATGCAAGCTTGTTTTTAATCACAATATGGGCCCCAGGGGGAAAGCTGCCCCCAGGACCAGGCATGGTGAAGACTAGAGATTGGTACGGTGGTCTGGGGTGGGGGGCAGCTGGTACAGATTCACTTTAAGCGACTAGTCCTTGAGAATGGGATTCCGCCAATTCAGTGTGAATGAGCTAATACTGTGATAGATTGGGTCCAGACCAATAGGGGAATAGATGTTCCCTGCAGATGATGAGAAATAGCTGCTATAGAGCCGGCTAATCCCCATGACTGGTGAGGACCAGCTCCTTCTGATTTATGGGAAATAGCCATAGCGAGATAGCTAAATACTGGATCTCTGCAGAATCTCACCACTAGGGGGCGAGAAGGTCCTTTCCATGGGAAATAGCTGCTGCTGTAGAGCCGGCCAACCATGATCACCTGGCGCTTCTGAGTTATGGGACAACCATCGCGGCAGTAACTCTGCACCTTGTGTTCCACCAGCTGCCCGGCCACGCCCCTTCCTGAACACTCCAGTCACGTGAGGTTGACGTCATGACTCCAGGATTGTTACTCCACGCTGACTGGCGCCGGTAGGCGGGAAGTTGTCTCATATATTACTGTGGCGGCTTGGATCCCGGTACCGAGCAGGGGAGGAGCAGAATGATCGCCGGAGCCGCCCCGTGCTGTGTCGGCCACTTTACTGTTTGAACGGGACTCTCTTGGCACTTCCGCTTCCTCGGTGGTGACAGCCGTGCCCGGTGTGTGGAGCCGGGTATAACCCGCAGTGATGGCTGACAGCAACAAGAGCAGCCCCTTCCTCGGTAACGTGCCGGGTGCTCGTGTATTACCGACCGCATGCAGCCTGTGTATAGGCGCCCGTGGTATAGGGTCACTTTGCCCGTACACGTGCTGTGCGGGGGCAGGGCAGGAACAGACATGGCGGGGGGTAGTTATAGAGGAGGTGATGGGAGGACAGGAGGCTGATGGTTACACCGAGCCCTGGGGAGAGGTGTGTGAGGTGCTGGGGAGGGCTCATGTCTGTACGAGGGGGGGACTGCCTCACATGCCCGGCTCTCTATGGGAAAGGCTGGATTGTTACTGTCACACACCTGTCCCAATAGGTCAGTGCTGGAGTAGTAGTAGTATTGTCTCACACACCTGTCCCAATAGGTCAGTGCTGGAGTGATAGTAGTATTGTCTCACACACCTGTCCCAATAGGTCAGTGATGGAGTAGTAGTATTATTGTCTCACACACCTGTCCCAATAGGTCAGTGCTGGAGTGATAGTAGTATTGTCTCACACACCTGTCCCAATAGGTCAGTGCTGGAGTAGTAGTAGTATTGTCTCACACACCTGTCCCAATAGGTCAGTGATGGAGTAGTAGTATTGTCTCACACACCTGTCCCAATAGGTCAGTGCTGGAGTAGTAGTAGTATTGTCTCACACACCTGTCCCAATAGGTCAGTGCTGGAGTAGTAGTAGTATTGTCTCACACACCTGTCCCAATAGGTCAGTGCTGGAGTAGTAGTATTGTCTCACACACCTGTCCCAATAGGTCAGTGATGGAGTAGTAGTATTATTGTCCCACACACCTGTCCCAATAGGTCAGTGATGGAGTAGTAGTATTATTGTCCCACACACCTGTCCTAATAGGTCAGTGCTGGAGTAGTAGTATTGTCTCACACACCTGTCCCAATAGGTCAGTGCTGGAGTAGTAGTATTGTCTCACACACCTGTCCCAATAGGTCAGTGCTGGAGTAGTGGTATTATTGTCCCACACACCTGTCCCAATAGGTCAGTGATGGAGTAGTGGTATTATTGTCCCACACACCTGTCCCAATAGGTCAGTGCTGGAGTAGTAGTATTATTGTCTCACACACCTGTCCCAATAGGTCAGTGATGGAGTAGTAGTATTGTCTCACACACCTGTCCCAATAGGTCAGTGATGGAGTAGTAGTATTGTCTCACACACCTGTCCCAATAGGTCAGTGATGGAGTAGTAGTATTATTGTCCCACACACCTGTCCCAATAGGTCAGTGATGGAGTAGTAGTATTGTCTCACACACCTGTCCCAATAGGTCAGTGCTGGAGTAGTAGTATTATTGTCCCACACACCTGTCCCAATAGGTCAGTGATGGAGTAGTAGTATTATTGTCCCACACACCTGTCCCAATAGGTCAGTGATGGAGTAGTAGTATTATTGTCCCACACACCTGTCCCAATAGGTCAGTGATGGAGTAGTAGTATTGTCTCACACACCTGTCCCAATAGGTCAGTGCTGGAGTAGTAGTATTATTGTCCCACACACCTGTCCCAATAGGTCAGTGATGGAGTAGTGGTATTATTGTCCCACACACCTGTCCCAATAGGTCAGTGATGGAGTAGTAGTATTGTCTCACACACCTGTCCCAATAGGTCAGTGATGGTGTAGTAGTATTGTCTCACACACTAGGGCTGGGCGATATAAACGATATGCCAAAATATCGTCATCAATTCGGTTGACGATATAGATTTTTGGCATATCGTCATATCGCGATATACCACGGAGCGGTAGTGAATAAGCTTCTCACTTACCGCTCCGTGGTACCGCGCTGCAGGGCCTTCCGTTCACGCATCGTCAGCGCGCTAGCGCGCTGATGCGTGTGACGTCAGGTCTCCCAGTGCATGCTGGGAAGAAGACGCGGCCCGTCTCGCCTCGCGGACTCCATCAGCCAGCCCTGCAGGAAAGGTAAGTAGCAGAGGGGTCGGGGGTGGCAGATGGCTTGGCATGGGGCTGATGATGGCCCTGGCTGGCTGGCACATGAAATGGCTGGAAAACTGAGAGAGGAGATGACTGGCACTGTGGGGGGGGGGGGCTGATGACTGGCAACGGGGGGCTGATGACTGGCAACGGGGGGCTGATGACTGGCAACGGGGGGCTGATGATTGGCAAGGGGGGCTGATGACTGGCAAGGCGGGTGATAACTGGCACAAGGGAGGGCTGATGACTGGCACAGGGTGGGCTGATGGCACAGGGGAAGGCTGATGACTGGCAAGGGGGGCTGATGACTGGCAAGGGGGGCTGATGACTGGCGCAAGGGGGGCTGATGGCACAGGGGAGGGCTGATCACTGGCACAGGGTGGGCTGATGGCACAGGGGAAGGCTGATGACTGGCAAGGGGGGTGATAACTGGCACAAAGGGGGCTGAAGGCATAGGGGAGGGCTGATCACTGGCACAGGGGAAGGCTGATGACTGGCAAGGGGGGGGGATGAGTATACACACAAAAAAAAATTTATATATCGTGATATATCGTTATATCGTGCATGCATCAAATTATATCGTGATATAAATTTTAGGCCATATCGCCCAGCCCTATCACACACCTGTCCCAATAGGTCAGTGATGGAGTAGTAGTATTATTGTCCCACACACCTGTCCCAATAGGTCAGTGATGGAGTAGTAGTATTATTGTCCCACACACCTGTCCCAATAGGTCAGTGATGGAGTAGTAGTATTGTCTCACACACCTGTCCCAATAGGTCAGTGATGGAGTAGTAGTATTGTCTCACACACCTGTCCCAATAGGTCAGTGCTGGAGTAGTAGTATTATTGTCTCACACATCTGTCCCAGTAAGTCAGTGCTGGAGTAGTAGTATTATTGTCTCACACATCTGTCCCAGTAAGTCAGTGCTGGAGTAGTAGTATTATTGTCTCACACATCTGTCCCAGTAAGTCAGTGCTGGAGTAGTAGTATTATTGTCTCACACATCTGTCCCAGTAAGTCAGTGCTGGAGTAGTAGTATTATTGTCCCACACATCTGTCCCAATAGGTCAGTGCTGGAGAAGTAGTATTATTGTCCCACACATCTGTCCCAATAGGTCAGTGCTGGAGAAGTAGTATTATTGTCCCACACATCTGTCCCAATAGGTCAGTGCTGGAGAAGTAGTATTATTGTCCCACACATCTGTCCCAGTAAGTCAGTGCTGGAGAAGTAGTATTATTGTCCCACACATCTGTCCCAGTAAGTCAGTGCTGGAGAAGTAGTATTATTGTCCCACACATCTGTCCCAGTAAGTCAGTGCTGGAGAAGTAGTATTATTGTCCCACACATCTGTCCCAGTAAGTCAGTGCTGGAGAAGTAGTATTATTGTCCCACACATCTGTCCCAGTATGTCAGTGCTGGAGAAGTAGTATTACTGTCATGCACACCTGTCCCAATAGGTCAGTGCTGGAGAAGTAGTATTACTGTCACACACATCTGTCCCAATAGGTCAGTGCACATGTAGGATACATAAGTGGCATTCCATTATACCCTTTACTGTTTTGGATGGGAAAAACAGTGATGCCTGACGCTCATATTGATGGAATGTAGTTGACTCAAGTCAGTGAGTACATTGGGCACCGCTGGGATCTATTTTGTGGATCTTTACAATTTCATCTTTAATCCGTTGCCTCCGCAGCCTGACTTGGCCTTAATGCCCAGGGCCTGTTTTTAAAAAATTCTCTTTATGTAGTAATAACTCTGCGATGCTTTTCACTATCGCAGTTATCTTGAGATGTTTTTTCATTACATATTCTGTTTGTGGTATACTTTTGTTGACACTCACTAGTTTAAAAAAAAAAAAAAAAACACATTTGTGCAAAAATTAGAAAAAAATGATGTTTATATTTCAAATTCTTTTTCTAAAAAAGTCATGCCATATGAACTAATTATTACTGCAGCATTTATAACAGCCCTACTTTATGTTGACATGATTTGGTGAATGTCCTTTTACTTTTTAGGATGGTAAAGGGCTTTGAAATTGTGCAGCAAATTTTTAGTAAAATTTCAAATTCTGACTTTATTAGCGACCAGTTCATTTCTGAATTGGATTTATTTGGCCTGTATTTAAGTAATCCCCATAAATCCCTCCAAAACAGTGCATTTAATTTGTTTCTTTGCATACCTTTAGACGGTCATCTGAGCCCGCCAGCTGCACTGGGTATGACTGTCATTAGTGTAAGGTGTCTGGTCGCCTTTAGTGCACATCATTGCTCTGGGGAAGTCAACATAGCCAGCTAGAGAACCAGATATGCATTGCTAAAACAAATAAATATAACATGTTTTAAAAGACAAGGAGGTACATGCCAGGGATGTTTGGATGTAATTTGTATATAATATCACTTGGCTCTAATTTATTAGGAGAGAAGACTGAACAACGGAGTCCATCTATATCATTTATTGATACAGCCATCAAGATGCGGAGAGAGGCACATGCTCGAAATGTTGTCCTGGCCTGGGGTCTTCTAAATTTGTCTCTGGCAGGAATGATTTATACAGAAATGTGAGTAAACCTAGAAAGGATTTAACCTCCCTGACCTTCCCAGTAAGGGTGCGTTTACACAGAAATTTATCTGACTGATTTTTGAAGCCAAAGCCAGGTACAGACCATAAACGGAACAGTTCATAAAGGAAAGACTGAGATTTCTCCTTTTCAGATCCATTCCTGGCTTTGGCTTCAATAATCTGTCAAATAATCTCTGTAAACACTTCATAAGACCTGTGTTACCACCATAACTGTCAGCGCTTTTATATTCTTAATTCGTGATGTCAGTTTCCCTTGAAGAATAGCCTTTTATAAATATTTTATGAGAGCCCAGTGCTCTTGGCAAAGATCTGTAGTTATTAATTATCAAATGCATGCTATAATTAGAAATGCTTTGTAATATTATTTTCTATTTTAGGACTGGTAAAATAATCAGTACGTATTATAAAATTTCATGCTGGCCCTTATGGTACATTGGTAAGTTGTGATGCACTTTTTCACATAAACATCTACAATTAAACCTTTACATTTGCAATGCTTATTCTATCCAATTCTACCACAACTACTTCGCTAAGACTGAATTTACATGTAGGAACATAATTATCAAAGTACACTTACCAATCTTCGTGCCCATAGCGCCGCTCCTGGGTCTTACTGACAGCCTCCTGAAGCTCCTCCAGTTGCAACGTCACACACCCAGCTGATGGATTGCCCACTCAGCTAATCAGTGACTGGCTGAAAGGGCAATTCATCACAACATTGCAGCTGGAGGAGCTGGGTATGTGACTTTCCCAGATGTCATTGACACCCGGGAACTGCTCTAAAGGGGTGTGGGGCTAAGTATTTATGTTCCCGCACCCCTCTGCCTTCCTGACAATTTTATTTATTTAATTTTTTTTCATGGAACTCTTAAATAATGTACAATAAACTTGAAGTAATATAAATAAACTGGACATTTAACTTGTAGTCTTTCAATATCTTTTCCCCTTTCTTAACAGAACTGGCACTTGCTTTACTGTTCAGTCTAAATGCATTAGTTGACTTCTGGAGGTATTTCAAATACTCTATGACATCGCCAAATCTTACACTTAGCCCTTCCCAGCAAAAACTTCTAGGAGTACAATATTCATGTGAGTATATACGAAGACATTTACTATGAGTCTTAAATGTGTGATTTTTCTAGAGTATTAGTCAGTCAGCCAAATACAACTAATTTAACAAACTATTTCTAAATTTGGGAATGGAATAGTTGCAGAAAACTGCGCAAATAAATTCATCTGGTATTGACCAGACGTAGACCTGCACCAGGTTGTGCGATTTTTGGGCGGCGAATCCCGAATTATGCAAATTTTTGAGTGAATACTCACAACAGACAGAACTAAAAAAAAAACAACCTACAAAATACCAATATGTCTGCACACTCAATGAATAGTAGAAATAATAGAAGAAATATTACAGAATAAAGAATATCAATTGCACACAATATATTAAGTTACTATAACTTTTTTGTGGCTTTTATTTATGTATTTTAAACTGTTACAGATAATGTAAAGTTCAGAGCATAATATTACAATACCAGATCACTGCTGGGTGTTTCGTTCAGAATAAGACCTTTATCAACAGGGCATACTATGTACATGAAATGTTGCCTGAGGAAGGCTCTATGTTTGTGAGCCGAAACGCGTTGCGTCTGTTAATAAATACAGCTTGTTATAATATTATACCGCTTGGAGATTCTCCTTAATGGTGTATGATATACTGGATTTCCCTACACCTGCACCAGGCTCGTTTGGAAGGTTGTTTCCTGTCCCATTTGGTTGCTGCTGGGAATTTGCTGTATTGCTACATGAAAAGATAGGCAGACCGTGTTGTAACCTGCTTAGGGGATGATGGCGGCCAGACCCTAGTATTCTACTAGCGTCTATTCAATGCATATATTCATTTTAGCCGGACAGAAGCCAAATGATTCTCTTTTGGCCCCTGTCAGGATAATGCAACCCCAGAGACACATTTAGAATGTATGCTGATTGCATGCATTGCTTACATATTAAATACAAGAATATGTCTATGATGCAGTAACCTCTTTAGGGTTTTAAATTTTGTTCTATGTCAGCTGAATTCTCTTCACTGGCATGCATAATGTAATACAGCATACAATTATGATTTTAAAAGTAGAAATGTTTCTTTTCAGGTAACTGATGTTACAAAGATGGAGAGCCTTCATTTTATCTAGTGTGTGTGTTTGTAGATGCTTCTCTTACTAAATGAATAATTCTTCACTTGCAGATGTACAGTGTACTCCACCTAAGGATCTTGTGAAGTGTGTTGTCCCAGCATCCACACCTTCCCCCAGCATTCAGGGGCAAAGTGTATTGAGTTACAGTCCATCACGTTCACCCAGCACCAGTCCCAAGTTCTCTTCTAGCTTCATCAGTGGCAGCCCTTTTGCTGCAGCTGTACCCTACTCGCCAAGCAATAATTACACCAAGGTAATACCTAATGAGTAAATTTGTTATTGCTTTTTAAGATCATCCATTATTATTTGTATGTTAATGAAATATTTAGAGGGACAGTAGAACAGTGGCTGATATTGACATGGTGGCCTTGTCTTTTTATCCTAGAATGAGGTTTAAAGGAGAAAACACAGAGGCCAGGCACTATGGGGGAATTTACTAAACTGTCTGACTGTTCTTGCTTTTAAAAATTCTACATTTTTACCCAAGCATGGCTTTCCACTAAAGTTCTGATGTTTTCACTTTAGCTCCCCACTGGCACCACTTTCAAGTGGGAAGGGTGTGGCTTCTGCAGTCTGACTTGTTAACTACAATATTCCTGGAAATTTACACCACTCATAGCATATGTTCAGCACTAAATACAAATATTAATACTGCCAGGTATTGTGGTAGTAAAAAGTTGTCATGCATCCACTGTGGACCCTACTAATTGCTTAATTGAGGTCTTATGGGACAAAAGTCAAGCATGTGTGCTGCTGCCGCCCCTCCATTCAATGGAGCTTGCCAGAAATAATTGGGTGCGGGACACACTTTGAATTGAATGGCAGCACTGTTACTGTGGGTTTGTTTTCTGTAGCAAATTGAAATTTTCATTTCTCCTTTCAGATGCAAAACTTTAGTCCCACTCCAGGATCACCACCATATCCCAGCAGTATTGGTCCACTGGAAAACAGTGGCTTAAGATCTCGGTATCGATCATCACCGTTTGCTTATAGTTCCCCTGCTGGCAAGGATGACTACATGACTGATCTCAAATCGTTGGATACGTTTATCCGTGGTGAAGAAGAAAAGCAACAACGTTCTCAGCTAGGTATGGATTTTCAAAAAGCGGTAAAGTGAATTTAAAGTGCTACTATCATTTGTACAGCCTTATGACATGTCATCAGACAAGTCAAAAGTTACTGATTGCAGCACGTCTCACTAAGGAGCCTTAAGAGAGTGCAAAACAGTCGACAGGGAGTCTGTGTTTCTCTACGTCCCATTATGTTTTATTGGATACTATAAAGATGAAGCTTTTAGGGTGCCTTTACACGTACCTGATCCGCAGCGGATTTCACGCTGCGTGTTTGCAGCAAAATCCGCTGCGTATCCTGGTAGTGTAAAGGTCTATGGGTTATATCCGCAGCGGATATGTAACCCGGCCCCTTTAACCCCTGCAGCCCCGGCCTGGACATACATTACCTGCTCCTGCTTGCTTCAGGGCCTCCCAGCATCTCCCTGCGGTCAGCCAATCAGTGCGCTGCCCCACCGCAGCGCACTGATTGGCTGACCACAAGATTCCGGGAGGCTCCGAAGCAAGCAGGAGCCTGGAGCAGGTGATGTATGCTCCAGGGCTGCCTCCAGCCTGGAGCATACATTACCTGCTCGGCACCGCGGCTGTGTGAAGCTCCTGGCTCCCGCCGCGGCGCCGAGCAGGTAATGTATGCTTCGAGCCGGGTCACAGCGCAATGAAGTTTTGCTGTGGGTATGTGACCCCATAGGCCTTTACTATTCCCGGATTCGCTGCTAATCGCAGCGTGAAATCCGCTGCGGATCTCGTACGTGTGAAGGCACCCTTAGGGTACAAACACACACACACACACACACACCGTATACGTAGCAGATCTGCAGCAGATTTAGTGGTGCAGATTTGATGCTGTGTTCAGTTATTTAGATCTAATCTGCTGCGTATCGCAGCAGTAAATACGCTGCGTATACGGTGTGTGTGTGTTTGTACTCTTAAAATGAAGTGCAGTGGTATGTAATCTTGTATATACTTCTGTGTGTTAAGCTGAGCAACACCTGCAGCACTGATGAGATGTGACTCACCTGACTGAGCACAAATGCCTTGAACCAGTAGTGCTGGTGAGATAGATGGCCAAGGGTGCGTTTACACAAAGATTTATCTGACAGATTTTGGAAGCCAGAGCAAGGAATGGATTTGAAAAGAGGATAGATCCCAGTCTTTCCTTATGACCTGTTCTCTGTTTATAGTCTGTTCCTGGTTTTGGCTTCAAAGATCTGTCAGATAAATCTGTCTGTCTAAACGCAGCATAACTGGACAGAGCAATAAGCAGCCAAATCAGGCTGATCGTTTCTTTAGGTCCAGACCTAAAATCATCAGCCGCCGGCCACGCATCACTAGATGTAATAGCGACACGCGACCTGGCGGCTAATGACTAAATAAACTGATACATTACCGGTCCACGCTCCCGATCTCCTCCTGCCTTCTGCTTGCCTCCTGGCATCACACACTGCAGCTTTTTTGAGCTGACCGCTGCCAGTGATTGGCTGAGCAGCCTGTCAGCTCAGAGAAGCTGCAGTGTGCGGTGTCAGCAAGCTAGCAGGAGGAGACCGGGAGCGTGAACATCTTAGGGCAAGGGCTGCACTTTGTCTGTCCAGCCCTTGTGAAACGATAATCAAGCTGTGTATTAGGCTCAGTAAATGAGCGCCAATCTAGCATATCAGCACGCGTTTACATAATTGATCGAGCAGCCTTCGGCCTATCTAATAGGACCGCAACTGAGACTCACTGCCATCCCAAGTTACAGTAGGAGGGGTGTGCATGGCACCACTCATTTCTCCATGGTGGTCAATCAAATCCAACTCTTTAGTTTAAAGGGGTTATCCAGCGCTACAAAAACATGGCCACTTTTCCCCCTACTGTTGTCTCCAGTTTAGGTGTGGTTCGCAATTAAGCTCCATTTACTTCAATGGAACTGAGTTTCAAAACCCCACCCAAACTGGAGACAACAGTAGGGGGAAAGTGGCCATGTTTTTGTAGCGCTGGATAACCCCTTTAATTCAGTGCTTCCCAACCTTTTCCACCTCAGGGCACACCTTGGAAAAAATTTTTCTCGGGGCACCCCTACTAAATGTTTTACAAAATAAGAAAACCGTCATACAGTGACTCACAGGTGACGTCTTCTTTCATCTGAGGCGTCACTTTCCCTTTTCCTCTCCATCCGCCATGATGATTTCTTCCAGCTACTTTTCATCTCTTCAGAACCTGCAAGACAAACAATTTAGGCTCCACACATTTCTAGCAACTTCCTTCCCTTTCTCCCTCCTGTCGGCTCCCAAAGTAACTGTGCTGTTTTGGTGTTATGTGCAGCAAAGCGAGTAGGAAAGTGGGATGCTCCCTGTATGTAGGATCCCCTGCTGTGATTAACTAATAATGCCCCCAGAGGTGCCCCCATGAACTAATAATGCCCCTAGAGGTGGTGCCCCCATGAACTAATAATGCCCCAGAGGTGCCCCCCCCATACACTAATAATGCCGCCAGAGGTGCCCCCCCCCCCCATATACTAATAATGCCCCCTGCTCTGCCCCTAAAAAAACCATTCTACTCACCTAATCCACACTGTGGCTCTTCGGGCTCCATCTTGCGAGCCACAGGGACGGGACTTCCGGCAGGCGTGATGACGTCACATCATCACGCCTGCCAGAGAGGTCGCGTCCCATAGGCTGCTGGCATGAAGTGCCGTCGGCCTATGGGAGTGAATATAGGAGCAGGACGCTGACACTTCGTGCTCCTATATTCTGCTTACTTTAAAGGGGTTGTCCGGCGATAAAAAATTATTCACAGAATAACACACATTACAAAGTTATACAACTTTGTAATGTATGTTATGTCTGTGAATGGTCCCCTTCCCCGTGGCCCCCCCCCCCCCCCCCACCCGTGTACCCGGAAGTGTGGTGCGCTATACATACCTGTCACGTGCCGACCACGGTCTCCGATCCTCAGCAGTGACGTCTTCTTCGGGCGGCAGGCGGATCTTCCCGAGTGCCGGCCGCCCTCTGCAGAGTCATCCGAAGCTCAGCCGCGATTGGCTGAGCATAACTGTGCTCAGCCAATCGCGGCTGAGCGGCTGATGACGCGGCCATGTCATCAGCTGCGATTGGCTGAGCACAGTTATGCTCAGCCAATCGCGGCTGAGCTTCGGATGACGCTGCAGAGGGCGGCCAGCACTCGGGAAGATCCGCTGGCCGCCCGAAGAAGACGTCACTGCTGAGGATCGGAGACCGTGGTCGGCACGTGACAGGTATGTATAGCGCACCACACTTCCGGGTACACGGGTGGGGGGGGGTGGGACACGGGGAAGGGGACCATTCACAGACATAACATACATTACAAAGTTGTATAACTTTGTAATGTGTGTTATTCTGTGAATAATTTTTTATCGCCGGACAACCCCTTTAACGTTCCGCCCGTTCATAGTGCGGGCGGAACATAAAAATGATCTGTGCATCCCGAGAAGCTGCGCGGCCGCAGCTTCTCGGAATGCTTAAAAAGACATTTCCCACCGGGATCCCGCGGCACCCTTGGCGGGTTCTCCCGACACACCAGTGTGCCGCGGCACCCCGGTTGGGAAACGCTGGTTTAATTAGTCTAAGTAATGGTACATTTACACGGAGCGATAATTCGCACAATCAATTGTTTAACTATTTTGAAGCAACAATTTGCTTTTTATAACGATCAGCGTTTAGACGAAGGGATAAATTGTTAGAAAATTCATTATTGCAATCGTTTTAAGATTTCTTAAGCCCCTCACACACAGGATGAATCACACATAGGATGAAGACTGTTTACACGAGCCAAATATGGCTCAAATGCGATTTTTTTTTTTATTTTATTTTTTTTTTTATTTATTGCTAAAATTCAAACGATAATTCGTTCCGTGTAAATGCACCATAAGGCTCTTGTATGTATCAGCGTGTATGCTTGGTGTCTAAACTGTGTTAGAAAGTTTTATCTTGGTTGTCTGTATAACCAGGACTAGTAAGTATTTTATGATATCTAGGTAGTAAAACAAAAGCTAATCTGTGGTACGGGTAGCTTGGCCATATAAATATATTCATGTGCTTACTGTTTGATGCATATATGACTGGAATTAACTTTTGATATTACTACAATATTTATTTAAAATTTTTATGGTAATTTAGGTAGTCCAGAATCCAGCTCAACATCAAACAGCCCAACCTTCTGGAATTATAGCCGTTCCATGGGCGATTATGCCCACACTCTGAGGAAATATCAGTACCAGCTGGCATGCAGGTCTCAGGCTCCTTCTGCACACAAGGATGAGACAGACCTTGGCTCCAAGCAGGCAGAGGAAGAGGTTTCTTTACTTTAACAAAATATTTTGTTTGTTTTCTTTAAACTGGTTAGAACCAGGTCCTGAAACATTAATTAATGGCTACTCCTACCTCCCCTTTTCCCTTGCTCACATATCAGGCTGTTTAATACGGCACTAAAGGGAACCAATCGGGCAGAATATGCCCCTAATGATAAGAAAACGTGCTGGGACATCACCGAGCCCTCCTTGATTACACCGTAATCTTACTTTTCTGAAGTCCCGCGCTGTGTGGTAATTAGCTCTAAGTAGTCACGGTGGGCTGAACTAGTCACGGTCCTGTGTGTAGCTAGGCAGGGTCCTGGGGGGTTTCGAGCGCTGTAATCAAAGACCTGTGCTCTGCTGACGTCACCCGGGGCTTGTGTTCCACGTCCCGGGGCCTGCGTACCACGTCGGCGGCGCTGCAACGCCTTTAGCACGCCATGCATGCATAGTATGGGAGAAGAGTGGAGTGGAGTTCTTTGAATCATGCCCCTTTGGGCGTGATTACAGCACTTGAAACCGCCCAGGACCGTGACTAGCTACGCCCAGGACCGTGACTAGTTCAGTCCACCGTGACTACTTAGAGGTAATTACCATACAGCGCGGGACTTCAGAAAAGTCAGATTACGGTGTAATCAAGGAGGGCACAGAGGATACAGGGGCATGTTTGGGAAGCGTGCAGGGTGATGTCCCAGCACGTTTCCTTATGATTAGGGGCATATTCGGTGTGATCGGTTCCCTTTAACTGTGTTTTCGGATACCCCAATATATATGTTTAATTCCTGTCTCAGTGTGCCATAGCTTGTATATGGGAGAGTGCGTGTTCCTCCACTAACGCCATTCTCCGCTTAAAGAAGTGACATGTCGCTTCTATGAGTGGAGAGTGGTGGAGCGCGCGCTCTACCATATACAAATTATGGCACACTGTGGCAGGTGGAATTCCGCCTGTTACACCATTGCATTAACTATACTATAAACTCCGAGATGCAACATGCCTAGTTGTCTTGACCACAAAGGGACCCATTGGTGGTGGGGGAATACCTGGCTATGTAGGTCAGACTCCAGATCTCCCCCACCCCCTTGCGCGATCTCTTACTTGTCTCATCATGTGAATAGGGGCTAAGTTAGTTTTTAAGTGAAAAACCTGTTTAATTTTTACATATCTGCAGGGTTTGCAGTTTTATAATTTTGTAATCCATTGTTGCTTCTGTCAGTCACTGAAAGGTTTAATGTTGCTCAAACGTACGAAAGCTTTAGGGCCCCTAGTATATGTAATAAAACAATGTCTAGGTCCTCTAGAGTGGGAGAAGGTGGATGCCTTTTTAAAGGGGGCTGTCGGGCAGTAGCAAATATTTCCCATGTAGCTGCAGTCACATCCTATGCTTACACCTCTGCGCTCCCCCAGTATCCCCTGCTGAATGCAGACACTTCACTTCAAGGACAAACTCTTGGAGTGTCAGCTCACTCAGCCAATAATAGGCCACGGGACTGAGCCACACATCTTGTAACTTACGGGCCTTACGGACACGCGGCTTTGTCATTACAGTGCCGTGAAGATTATCATCATGCCAGGCTGGGGAAACATAAATAAGCTCTTAGAGTCCTTTTACACAGATTTATCTGACAGATTTTTAAAGCCAAAGCCAGGAATGAATCTGAAAAAAGGAGACAGTCTTTCCTTTATGACCTGTTGCCTGTTTAGTCTGTTCCTGGCATTGGCTTCAAAAATCTGTCAGATAAATCTGTGGAAAGGCACTCTAAGGGTCAATTTACACAGGAAGATTCTGACAGATTATCTGCCAAAGATTTGAAGCCAAAGCTAACAATGAATTTGAAAAGAGGAGAAATCTCAGGCTTTCCTTTATGACATGATCTTTGTTTATAGTCTTTTTCTGGCTTTGGCTTCAAATCTTTGGCAGATAATCTTTCTATGTAAATGGACCCTTAGGCCGGGTTCACACTACGTAAAAAACACGGCCGTATTTCATACTAACGGCCGTAGTTGCACAAACAACGGCCGTTATTTACAAAACAGCCGTTGTTTGCGCAACTACGGCTGTTCGTAAAAAAAACACAGCCGTTTTTCATACTAACGGCTGTAGTTGCACAAACAGCCGTTATTTACAAAATAACAGCCGTTGTTTGCGCAACCACAGCTGTTAGTATGAAATACGGCCGTGTTTTTTACTTAGTGTGAACCCGGCCTAATGGTGCTTTACACAAGAAGATTTATCTGACAGATTTTGAAAGCCAAAGCCAGGAATGGATTTGAAAAACAAATCCCAGTCTTTCCTTTATGACCGTTCCCTGTTTATGGTCTGTTCCTGGCTTTGGCTTAAAAAATCTGTCAGATTTGTGTAAACGCACCAATAGTCATGGATTGGATAAGCAAGCTGTCACTCCAGACACGTCCGTCTCAAAAGTGAGGTATCTGCAGTCAGCGGGGGACACAGGAGAAACTGCCAGCAGGATTTTGGGAAAATGCGGACTTGTAAACACCGGCTGTTTGATTATTTTCTGTATGACTACAGCTGTACTGGAAACTTTTTAAAGGGGTTATCCGATATTAGAAAGAGGATGCCAATTTTCATTTACTCAGTTCTCTCATTAACATTTTCAGAGTATACTTAATGTGCTTTTCCTTTTTCTCTTTTTTTTTTTTTTTTTTTTTTTTTTTTTTTTTTTCATAGATCTGGGCAAGAGTTACAATGAATCGCCAACTTTTGGACCACATGGATTCATGGACAGAAAAATTCAGGAATGTATGTCCTACTCTTTTTAGTGTATGTTCACATGATGCAAATTCATTATGAAGTTCCCAACAGATATAAAATACAATTTTATTTATCACACTTTGTGGAATAGAAACTGGTGTAAGCAGCCCATAGAAACCATTCACAGCTCAGATTTCATTTTACCGCAGCTGAAAACCGGGCTGTCATTGGTTGCTGTGAGCAATTTACACAAGTTTCTATTTCACACCCTTTGATAAATCTGGACCATTGATTTTGTTTTAGGGCCCTATTACACCAACAGATTATCTGACAGATTTTTTTTTTTTTTTTTAACCAAAGCCAGGATTGGACATTAAACAATGAACAAGTAATAAAGGAAAGACTGAGATTTCTCCTCTTTTCTAATCCATTCCTGGCTTTGGCTTAAGGAAATCTGTCAGATAATCTGTTGGGGTAATAGGGCCCTTACTGCAACTGGTTCATAGCGGATCCTTAGCTTGACGATTTAAAATATTAACAGTATGTCCATTTGATGTGTCAGAATAATTACTGGTAAAAGGGGGGGCTGTCAGCTTGTTACTTTAAAAAAAATAAAAAACAGGTTAGAGGCAGGAATCCAAAGTATTCATGAAATAAACAATCCCCTCACAGACCAGTTCTGGAATACTGACTCAAATACATTTGATTTCTGTCTTGGCGCTGGCATTGCACTGCAACAAGTAAACAGAGTTCTCTAACTACTGCATATTCACACATAAGTGATGCATTGCTAAGATCACCATACCTACCTAATACTACTTTGTTGCCCTGAGACATACAAAACAGGCTGATGGGTTTCCTTTAATTTGCATAACTTCTTTTTTTTTTTTTTTTTCTTCTCTCCCCCTAGTGGATTAATGAAACCATTTTGGTGCCGTTGGTTCAAGAGGTAGAAACTGTTAACATGCAGATAAGAAGGCTTGGATGTCCTGAGCTGCAAATAGGAGGTAAATAAATTGAGCTTTATTAATATACTCTGCGTATATTATAAGCGTTCTCCCAGCTTATGTTTGGCAAATGAAGTTTAATGAAAGTCCCTATTACACAAGGCTTTATCTGCTGATAAACATAACAAAATCCGCCGTCCACGCAAAGAGTTGACAACAGATTTCATTTGACAATATCATTGAGTCTATGGGACAGGCGGAACTTCAAGCGGAGTCCATCACACAGATTCCGCTTGAAATATCTGTGCATATTCCGTAGTGTGCACATACCCTTAGGGTATGTTCACACTGAACAAATCGGGTGGAATTTTTACCGTGAAATCCCGCATGTCTGTGTGTCATTGACCCTCTATGGGAAAGAGCGCGCTCCTCCGCAGCTGCGGCTCTCCACTCAAGGAGGTGACATGTCGCTTCCTTGACCGGAGAGGGGAGGAAGCGGATGCTCGTGCCCTCCCATTGACTCACTGCAGGAGACTGAGCTTAGTGTGAGCATACCCTTATAGTGGGAGTCGGGCCATCTAACTAGGCTGTAACACGCATTGGAAAGTTTAATTAATATGTTACTTGTGTGGTTCTTGGTTGTATGGATTGTTAGTATTTACCTTCATTCTGCTGGTTTTACTTTTGTGTTATAAGGGTGTATTTTGTTTTTGGGTGTTATGCTAAATTATTTGCTTCTGTAGTTGAAAATTCATGTGTGTATGTACAGAAAACCTCCTCTATCAACTCTAGATTTTGGTCACCTGTACATCTAGAATGTCTTTGTATGCAGAAGGGGATAACTGAATAGCTGAATTGGTATTACTGAATCTCCAGTAATTATTTTGTATTTATTTTAACTGCTTTGTATTTACTTCTAGAATCTAGCATTAGCAGTTTAAAGCAAGCGGCTCTAGTGAAGGCACCACTGATCCCTTCATTGAATGTTATTGTTCAGTACCTGGACATCACTCCAAATCAGGAATACCTTTTTGAGCGTATTAAAGGTAACAACTTCCGTGTCCTAAATAGTAAACAACAGATTTTTATTTTTTTTTGTTCTCTATTTAAAAGGGGGCGATTTTATTTTAATAGAAAGCTTTTGACAAAGTGCTCTTTAAGAACACATCACAAAAGGCTTAAGTTTATCTATTGGTAACTTAGCGGGTGCGCTGCATTTTGTGTCTTGCAGCTTGCACTTGGACTAGTTCCTGTTCTGTATCTTTTCTGTCCCAGTGTTTCCAATTACCTTGTTGCTCTCCTGTTCATATAGTAAGATAACTTTTTGCCCTTTGACACTACTACGGACGGCTTGTACACAGATTTACCCAGCCTTTATTAAATGCAATGGGCGAAATACACTTCTGTGCAAAGAGAGCTCCCTCAGATTTAAATAACTTTAAAAATTAAATGCCCAAATGCTATTAAATACCTTTTTTAGAATGCTTTCTAATTTAAAAGAAGAGGGGCAATCTTCTGATTTAGGGCCCTATTACACCAACAGATATCTGACAGGTTATATTACAGATTTTTTTAAGACCAAGCCAGGAATTAATTTGAAAAAAAGGAGTAATCTCAATCTTTCCTTTACGACCTGTTCTTTTTTTTTTTTTTTTTTTTTTTTATCAGTTTTATGCAAAAAAATGGATAAAAAAAAAATGATGCATTTGTGTAAATTCACTTTGATCCGTTTTTCTTTCCCCATGTTGTGTTGCATTATAAAAAAAAAAAAAAAAAAAAATCAAAAGCTTTTTTTTAACGTACACAATCGTCCTTTTTTTTTTTTTTAATTTTTTTTTTTTTTTTTCCCCCATCTATTTTGCATAAAACAGATGAGAAAAACAGTTAGCAAAAATGCAGTTTGAACCCAGCCTTACTGGGGTGGGGAGTTGGTCATGCTCTTGTAATTCCTTAGCATTTTTCTCATATGCTATTTTCTATTCTCTCCTAGAATTGTCCCATGGAGGATGCATGAGCTCTTTCCGGTGGAATGGAGGTGGAGACTTTAAAGGACGGAAATGGGACACTGACCTACCTACAGATTCAGCGGTATGGTATTCTTCTTCTGCCCACTCTGGTTTATTGGCAGCTTTCACTGTACACATTAACTCAGAAAAAGCTGCAAATCACTAGGCCTTAGTCAGGATAAGCCGTTTTTCCTAGCTGTTCAGATGCTGTTACTCTGCTTTTTAAGAACTCAGACTCTAGATCATTTAAACCTTTATATCTCAGAGCTCAACTTCTATCCATTTATCCTATGCTCTTAGGTCAGGCAGCATAAATCATTAGGCAGATCTTTAAAACTATACCTACTGTATGTTAACTGTGATTTCAAATGGACTGTTACTAATTTTAAGACAGAAGACTCTCTAGCACTGCTAGCTTACAATCAGCGTCCTTCTGAAATAGTATAGCCTCTCTAAAGAGGATTGAGAAGGTGGTACAGAACTTGGACAACTTATTGCATGATCTCATGTCTGAGATGGTAGACCACTTCATTCAGCCAGCTGTTCATTGAGTGGGCCCCCTTTCTCTTCTGAAACCAGAATGTGGTGTGCAGCAGGACTGAGCTCCATCGAAGAAGATGACTTGGAAAGTTTAGTGCCCCCCCCCTTACACACACACCCTTTCTTATATGAAAGAATTCCTGGACAAGACCTTTTTAAGACAACTGTGATTTATCTAATATGGTTCTTTTTTAAGAGGGTTGTTTAATAGTTGACTTACTATAAAAAAAAATTGTGTTTTGTTGTAGATACTCATGCATGTTTTCTGTACTTACCTTGATTCTCGACTGCCCCCTCATCCTAAGTATCCTGATGGCAAAACGTTCACCTCTCAACACTTTGTTCAGACACCTGATAAACCCGGTAACTTTAAAATGACTACAGGTTTTGAGATACATGTTTTGTAATGTTTAAGACCTTTATAAACTCCTGATTCAAGCACGATTTATGCTTTTATATTTCAAGAAATTTTCAATTTCTGTCAGGTAACATACCCCAGCTGAGAAGATATGTAATGGGGAGGTTCTTCTATACGAAAGGAAATTATTTTACAGCAAAACTCATTGTCATCTGTACAGTATATATTGTACACTGTAAATACAGATTATATATTTTTCTCGTGTGTGTATACACAGCCTACGTGATTCTCCTATGCAGACTGCATTGTGTCTTCCTTTGTCTTTCCCAAGCTTGTGTGAGTTGGCCTCCAAGGTTTCTTTCACCCCTGTCTGTGATGTCATCTCTATTACTCCACTGTTCTCTCTACTACAGCAGTAGTGATTTTTCTCTGAGTAACAGCTAAATGGTGGGACATTTATAATATAGACTAGAAAGTTTCTCTTCAAATTTATGAAACTATTAAAAAAACAATGCTTATGTGCCAATAGCCTTTAAATTAACAATCTTGGTGCCATAACTTTTCTATGGCTTCTAATACCATTTTATTAATTGTCTTTTTATAGATACTACAAATGAAAATGTATTTTGCATCCACCAGAGCAACATCAATCCTCCACACTATGAACTTGTCTACCAAAAGCACATATACAATTTGCCAAAGGTAGTATTTTTTTTACAATGTGTGTATGTGCATACATTGCTTGCATGTTTGTGGCATTATGGGTACACTCAGTCATAACAGGTTATGACCTATCCTGGTGTGCCATCAGTTTTTCACATAAGAAGGACATTTCTTTGAACCAGTAGTAAATAAAATGTGTTAGGTGGTGTACACTAAAGAGAGAATTTGTCAGGTCTGGACCAGCTGCGGGTGGTAGAGATAAAAACCAAGTGATGCTTTTGTCTTTGCTGATGGTCATTTGCAAAGTTATAATATTTCTATTGTCTTGTAGCATTTTCCTTGCAATCTGATGTGCCACAACTGTCCGCAGCTCTACCTGGTAGGGACCTGACAGATTCCCTTTAACACGTTTGCCAGCAAGTAAGGCCTATGGGCCAGCATTGGGCCTGTCTAGGGCACATGTGTCAAACTAAGGCCCTTCAGCTGTTGCAAAACTTTAGCTTTGGCTGTCCAGGCATGATGGGAATTGTAGTTTTGCAACAGCTGGAGGGCCTGCATTTGACACCCCTGGTCTAGGGGGTTCCTATCGCCATCCTGATGGTGGATTCTACAGTAATCGCTGGATGCATGTGATAGAAGTGTGTTGCCTTTAAGAGCACCGCTCAAAATATTTTAGTGGCAACTATCTGCGTGGTGTAAGTATGGTCGGTAGAATGCTGTGGACTTTGTTTGGATAGCTTGTTGTGAGCCCTACCATTTGGAACTATTTAAATTTGAGAATGCAGTGTTATCTTCATATAACAACTACAGTTAAGATGTGCTTCAATGACCGGGGCACCTGAAAATCTAGCTATGTTCACGCTATAAAATAGGCAAGGAAATTCAAGCGGAATCTGCAGTGAGCATTCCGCTTGAAATTCTACCTGTCACATTGATTAAATGGGATTTCTGAAACACAATCTGCTCAATAAATTGACATGTTGATTCTTTGGGTGGATTGCGCTTGAAAAATCCCATTAAATCAATGTGACAGGTAGAATTTCAAGCTGAATCCGCAGTGTGGATTCCACTTGAAATTCCTCCCTTATTCTGTATTGTGAACATGCTTTTATTGTGACACCAAAAACAGCCGGCCACCCCTTTTATATGTAAAATGTGTACTACTGATATCTTGTCATAACTTGCTAATATAGTTATTGATTGGTTTTGTATATTTCAAGGGGCGAAACAATTTGTTCCATACATTGCTAATGTTTCTGTACATAATAAAGACTAAAGAATCTGGAATGCTTGGGTAAGTGTTATTGAATGAGATTTATTAAATGAAAAAAACAAACTCATTTATTTTAGGAATCTGAGGCTGCATTTACACATTCTGGCTATCAATACAGTAGTGCAAAGATTTATGATGCCCGGAGGGCTGTGACACTTCTGTGATTCAGGAAATGTGTGAATGCGGCCATAGTTCTTTACTTCATGGTATAAAAGTTGCTCAGTAATACAATTCCCAAAAATAAATTGCTTTCCATCACAGCCTCCCTGCCTACTTCCTAACTGTTAACAGTTTTCCACCCAAAGCCACGCCAAGGCTGGTACATTTCTGTGATAACTACTTGTCATACATACATCTGAATCGAATTTTCAATTATTAGAAAGTTCTTGCATTTAAACAGTGGATAAAAAAAATGCATGTATGGATTTTAAATGACTGTAAAATAGGGCATTATTGTTACATTCACAACAGGGTATGGCTTACTGGGTTTCATGAGGTGAAGACATTACTTGGTGATACGCTATCATATGTTAAATCATATATATGATCTACTACTATTTAACCTGCTCTCTCTTCTTTTTCAGACGAGTCAATCTTGGTTTATCTGGAGTGAATATATTGTGGATTTTTGGTGACATTTGAGTTTTTCAAACTTGAAATTTAATGAGTTTATAAACATGGCTTGAAAAAAAACTGTCTTTTTTGTATTTTGGGTCACACAATTACCCCCCCCCCCCCTCCCCCTTTTTTGTATCTTGTCTTTCATATATATCTATATGGACAATTTTAATATACTAGTATACTACCCATTATATATTTTATTATGGGTAGTATACAAGAACATTATATTACATTTATGTTCTGCCATTATTGCCTGATGTCCTCGTTCAGTGTAAATTGATCATGTGCAGATTTTGAAGTGCATGATTTGTTACTGTGATGTCTACTTAAAGAATCTTTGATACTTTATTGAACCTTTTGCTACGTTGACTCACATGGGTTTATATCCATTGCATGATAAAATTTTGTGTGACTTCCAGTTCATTTTTAAGGTTCAGCTATCTATTGAATGTCACCTAAGTTATATCGCACTCCCCTGGAGTCCTTTTGTGGCATATTCCAGCCCCCCACTAAATACTCTGCCTGTACTTAGAGACAGACCCATCTCGGCAGTGACGGCTTGCTCAGCCAATCACTGGTTGCGGCACTGTGCCACTTCATTCAGTGATTGTTTGATGAGTGTGCTTTGGAAGTAACGTTAAGTGGGGATCCAAAGAAGTGATAGTAGCACCCGGGGGAACATGGTAGAAGAGAATATGCTTTTTATTCTTTACTGTGCAGCCCAGAGTACCCTTTTTTTTTAAAGGTCACTTTTATTTTTGGAGAATTTAAATACCATGTTTTCAGTAGAGAAATGTATTTTAAATAATTGGATATTACCATAAAATGGTTACAATATTTCCAGTGGTGCATATAAAACAGTTGTAAATATTAGACTAAAGCAGTATTTCACCATTTACTTGCTGTTCAGTGTGTTTGTGATCTGTCAGTTCTAGGTATTTTTATATGAAATTGTTTATAAAATAAACTTTTCAAATTTTTTACTTTTACTTTTAGTATGAAACCTCCTTTCTTTTAGAGAATTGACTGACCAAAGCTTTCATAAACTGGCCCTGGAGGAAAAGTTCAGAATGCAACATAAAAAAGTTGGCACTACATTAACCCCTTCCCTCCTGGGCATATTTTCGTGTTTTCCTCCTCTGGTTTAAAAGGCCATAGCAGTTGCATTTTTTCACCTACAGGCCCACATGTGCCTATAATTCTTTGTGCAACTAATTGTACTTTGAAATGGCAGACTTAATTTGTGCATAAAATATATTGCGAAACCAAAAAGAATTATATGCACAGTAAAATTGAAAATAAAACGCAATATTTTTATTTGGGGTAATTTTGTGTTTACGCCATATGGTAAAACTGACTTGTTACGCATGTTCCTCAAGTTGTTACGATTACAGCGATATGTAACATGTATAACTTTTATATTTGATGACTTATAAAAAATCAAAACCTTTCAAAAAAACTAAATGTTCCTTAAAATCGCTCTATTCCCAGGCTTATAAGGCTTTTATCCTTTGGTCTATGGGGCTGTGTGAGGTGTCATTTTTTTGTGCCATGATGTGTACTTATCGGTACCTTGATTGTGCATATGTGACCTTTTTGTTCGCTTTTTATCACTATTTCTGAATTTGTGAACAAAAATGCGAAAGTTTGCACTTTGGGAATTTTTACGCTGTTTACCGTGCGAGATCAGGAATGTGATAATTTAATATTTCGGGCGATTACGCATGCGGCGATGTCAAATATGTTTATTTTTAGTCATAAAATGGGAAAAGGGGGCTGATTTTAAACTTTTATTAGGGGAGGGGATTTTTTATTAAACTTTTTTTTTCTTTTTTCACTCTCAGTAATTAGAAGCCCCTTTGGGGACTTCTACATACACAGCACTGATCTCCCATTGAGATCAATGCTGTGTATATAATAGAGCACCAATCCATCAGATCGGTGCTCTATTATAGTGGTCTGCTGCAGACCATCTAAATGGATTGCCGAGCCGGGATCAGCGTCATTCCAACGCTGAGCCCTGACCGGCTCAGTACACCGGATCGCGGTGTAGACAGTTAGAGTCAGCTGCATCTAACTGTCCTAATTAGCGGGCGCGGCTGATTGGCGGCACCCACTAATATCCGCGGTCCCGTGCTGCAGTAAGCAGCTGGGGTTGCGGCTCAGAGTGGGGCCGCAGCGTGTCCCTTTCTGAACCTCCACACCCCCCCGCAGGACGTGCCAGTACGTCCTGCAGAGGGAAGGGGTTATATACATTCTGAGAAGTTTTTAAGTGAATGTATATATTTGTTAATGTTTTGTTTACATACTGTAACTCAAATCTCCCGCCTTCCGTCATACAACCACATAGAAATAAGAAGTCTCCAGAACAGTTAGACAGCACCAGTGACCACTGTGTGAAAGATGTAAGGTTATGTGCACACTATGGAATCCCGGTGGATCACCCATCGCGGATTCTGCAGCTTGCCCCCGGTCCCATAGGCTTCATTTTATGGTTTGCCAGATTCTGCCGTGCGCCTGAAGAATGAATCTGCTCATTCATTTGCCAGATACAGTGGTATCTGGCAAACCATAGAATGAAGCCTATGGGTCCAGGTGAGATGCAAACGAATGGCGGAATCCACGGCAGGTGATCCACCGGGATTCCGTAGTGTGCACATAACCTTAGTCTTAGTAAAATTAACTGGGTGGTGGTATTACACGGAATGATTTTTGTTCGAAAAATCATTAAATTGTTCGGATTTGAACAATAATCGTTTTACGTAATGGCAGACAACAATTAAACGACCAACAAGAAATCGTTGGTGGTTTAATAGAATCTGGACTTTTTTATTTATTTTTTATTTATTTTATTTTTTTATTTTTTTTTTTTAGTCGTTCACATGTAATAAGACGTTGTTCGCAGTGGCAAAGACAGGACGAACGCATTACCGATTTATAAGTATCTATAATCGTTCCGTGTATTTGGGTAAACTATTTCAGGCCATTCCCCATAGCGATTGTTTGAGTTTATCGTTGAATGTAAAAAAAATTGCTTTGTGTAATAGTAACCTAAAACTACATTACTTTCGTGGCATACGTCAGCATACTAGCAGAACTGTATGCCACTTGGCCTAATTGTGACTAACTTTGGTCTAATCCTGTGTCCTGTACGTTTTAATAAATGGAACCGGCACAGGTATGCTGCTATATAGAACTGCATACCGTACTGCTAATAAATCTATTATATAATATATATATGTTTTCAATGTATATATTCCCGTTCACAAATTTGAGTTCCTGAAAGTATTCTTGTAAAGCTTCCAAACATCTGAGAATCAAAAAGGTGTTGTGGGTTGAAAACAAACCATGGAAACTGTTAGCTCTAAATTATGCTTATAGCTTGTGGTAAGGTGGTTAGGCTGAGCTGCAGGATGCACCTTCTTCCTCACCCACCCTTCCCTGCCTTGATTGCTTAATTATTGCACAGGGCCAGTTTAGCACCTAATGGTCCTTTTACACGGAACGATTTATCGTTCGAATTTGCAAGATAACTATCGACTTCGAACGATAATCGTACGTGTAAACGCAGCGAATGATCATGCGATGAGCGAGAAATAGTTCGTTTTGATCTTTCAACATGTTCTCAAATCATCGTTGATCGTTCGCTGAAAGACTTTACACTGAACGATCTGCAAATTTTTAGCGATTTCACCTATGTGTGAGAGGCTTAAGCGATCGCAAAACTATTTTTCTGTATGATGTATCGTTCCGTCTAAACACTGATTTTTTTTATAAAAAGAAAACATTGTTCATTCAAAATATTTAATCGAGCGATCGGGTGAATTATCGCTCTGTGTAAAAGTACCATAAGCTATGCACATCTTTAAGGCAGGTTCGGGGGGTGCATCCTGCAGATCAGCACAAGCTCCTTGACACGAGCTCTAAGCATGATCTAGAGTTTACAGATTATCATGGACAATCCCATTAAAAAAAGAGAAAAAGTTTTTTTTTTTTACAGAAGTTAGCTGTTGGTCCTAGAAGATAATACATGAGGTTACCAGAGTTTTGAGTTCGATACCAATAGTAACAAAGTAAATAAGGCTGAAAGAAGACAAGAGTCCATCAGGTTCAACCTAGGGAAATCCTACTGTGTTGATCCAGGAAGGCAAAAACCCCCATGAGGCAGACGACAATTGCCCCATCACAGGGAGAAAACTCCCTCCTGACTCCAATGGCAACCAGAACAATCCCTGGATCAACGTATCACCGAAAATCTAATGCCCATAACTTGTAATATTATATTGTTCAAGAAAAGCATCCAGGCTTCCCTTGAACTTATTTAATGAATTGGCCATGACAACATCATGTGGCAGAGAGTTCCAGTGTCTTACCGCTCGTACAGTAAAGAACCCGCGTCGATGCTGATGATGAAATCGTCTTTCCTCTAGACGTAGAGGATGCCCCCTTGTCATGGTTACAGACCTAGGAGTAAAAAGATCAATACAAAGACCTCTGTACTGTCCATTCATATATCTGTACATTGTGATCGAATCGCCCCTAAGACGTCTTTTTTTTTTTCTAGCGTAAATAACCCCTTGATGATCTGTCCTGGTACTGTAACCCACCCATTCCCTTAATGACCCTTGTTGCCCTCCTCTGCACCCGCTCCAGTTCAGCTGTGTCCTTCTTATATACCGGTACTGTACACAGTATTCCATATGTGGTCTGACCAGTGATTTATAAAGAGGCAAAACTATGTTCTCATCTTTAGCATCTATACCTCTTTTGATGCATCCCATTATTTTATTAGCCTTGGCAGCTGCTGCCTGGCACTGATCACTAAAGTTGAGTTTACTGTCCACCAATACCCCCAGGTCCTTTTCGGAAGTAGTTTTACCCAGTGTTTTATTATTTAGCACATAACTGTACTTATTATTTCTACGGCCCAAGTGCATAACCTTACATTTATCCACATTAAACATCATTTGCCATTTCACCGCCCAAGCCTCTAGCTTCTCCAAATCCCTCTGTAATATATTATCCTCCTCTGTACTGATTACCCAGTTTAGTATCATCTGCAAAAATGGAGATTCTACTCTGTAGCCCCTCAACAAGATCATTAATAAAAATATTAAAAAGAAGTGGACCCAACACTGACCCCTGTGGTACCCCACTAGTAACTAAAACCCAATCTGAATATGTTCCATCAATGACCACCCTCTGTTTTCTATCACACAACCAGTTACTTACCCATTTGCATACGTTTTCCCCGAGTCCCAGCGTCCTCATTTTGTAGACCAACCTTTCATGCGGCACAGTATCAAATGCCTTTGAAAAAAGTCCAGATACACAACATCCACAGCCTCCCCCCAGGTCCAGTCTATAACTTACCTCTTCATAGAAGCCGATCAGATTAGTCTGACAGGACCGATCCCTCATAAATCCATGCTGGTGCTGCGTCATAAGATTATTTTCATTAAGATACACCAGTATAGCATCTCTCACAATCCCCTCAAATACTTACTATAGATGTTAGACTTACGGGCCTGTAGTTTCCAGGATCACTCCTTGACCCCTTCTTGAATATTGGTACCACATTAGCTATGCGGCAGTCCTGTTGAACAATCCCTGTCGTAATAGAATCTTTAAATATTAGGAATAACGGTCTGTCTTACACAGTATTTAATTCATGCAAAACTCTAGGATGGATACCTTCCGGGCCTGGTGACTTATGGATTTTAATGTTTTTAAGGCGTCTCCCCACTTCTTGTTGTGTTAGGCAGGTGAGTTTTATGGGAGGATTTACATTATCCCTAGTCAGGTCCTCTGTTATGGGATTCTCCTCTGTGAATACAGTAGAGAAGAATGTATTTAGTAGATTGGCCTTTTCCTCTTCCCCCTCCACCATTACACCCAGATTATTTTTGAGGGGACCAACATTTTCGGTTTTAAGTATTTTGTTGTTTAAGTATTTTGTTGTTTATATAAGTGAGGAACATTTTGGGATTCGTTTTACTTTCTGTGGCTATCCTTCTTTCTGTTGCTATTTTTGCTTCTTTTATTTGCTTTTTACACATTCTATTCTTCTGTCTATAGTTGCTCAATGCTTCCCCACTACCTTCTTGTTTTAGTAGTCTGAATGCTTGTTTCTTATCATTTATTGCCCCCCTTACAGCTGAAGTTAACCACATTGGATTTTTCTTATTTCTACTACTTTTATTCCCATATGGTATGTGTCGTTCACACGATTTACCCAGGATGCTCTTTAAATATGTCCCATTTTTCTTGTGTACTTTGATTTCTGAAGGCATTGTCCCAGTCTATGTTCCCAAGGTCCTCTCTTAGTTTTTGGAAATTAGCCTTCCTGAAATTTAATGTTTTTGTAGCCCCTCTACTAATCATTTTATTGAAGGATAATTGAAAACTTACTATGTTATGGTCACTATTACCTAGTTGACCCCCCACCTCTAATTTTTGATATTCTGTCTGGCCTATTGGTTAAGATTAGGTCCAGGAGTGCCCACCCTCTTGTTGGTTCCTGTACTAGTTGGGAAAGGTAATTATCTTTTACTATTTCCAAAAACCCGCTTCCCTTCCTGGAGCTGCAGGTTTCTGCTTTCCAGTTTATATTTGGGTAGTTAAAGTCCCCCATAATAATGACTTCCCCCTGCTTCGCTGCCGCATCTATTTGTCTTATAAGAAGAATTTCTGATTCTTCCACTATACTTGGAGGTTTATAATTCACTCCTATAAGAATTTTATTATTCTTCGTCCCTCCCCTTATTTCTACCCAAAGAGATTCCACATTATCATCACTTATATCCTCCCGCAGAATGGGCTTAAGGCATGATTTAACATATAGACAGACCCCTCCCCCTTTCTTATTTTTACGGTCATTTCTGAATAGACTATAACCCTGGATATTAACGGCCCAGTCATAACTCTCATCCAGCCATGTCTCGCTTATCCCCACTGTCATATTTCTCTTCAACCATTATGAGTTCTAATTCCTCAGCTTTATTAGTGAGGCTTTGAGCATTAGTATACATACATTTAATATGTTTGTCCATATTCCTTTTCCTCTTGTCACTAGTGACTGTTCTAACCCCTCCCGCCGCTCCACCCCAGTTCCATAATCTAGGCCCAGCTCTCCATCTACTCTGTCTTCACTTACTATCTTGTAGTTGCCCTCCCTCCTTGCTCAGTGATCAACAGACACCTTTCCAGTTTGCAAATTCATCTCAATCGTCGCAGCCGCTCGATTGGTTGATCAAGGATTGCATACATCGCACAAGATGTACATTGGGCCGCATTGTCAAACATGGCACTCATTTTTATGGGGATATTATGTATACTAAACAAAACAAAAACAACAAGCAACAAAAGCAATCAATGTGTTCAAAAGCAAATAAACAATTTGTTTTCCTCTAAAATCCCCCGAATCTAAAGTCCCAGAATATTAAAGTCCCACACTTGAGACAAAAACACACTTCAGATCAAAAACTCGCACGCTCCAAAACTCGCTCACAAATACAATATAAAAGAACTTAGCTGTTTCTGGCTCCTGTGTTGGAAGGGGATACCAACTACCAACTTTTTTATTTCGATACTCTATACAATTTTGATACTTAACCCCTTAACGACCGTGGGCGTATGTTTACGCCCTGCGGTCGTTAAGGACGTTCAGAGCGGGGCCTCGCTGTGAACCGCGGCGGTCCCGGGTGCCGCTTGTAGCCCGGGACCGCAGGTATTAGCGGGCACGGTCCGATCGCCGTGCCCGCTAATACAGTAATCGGATGCAGCTGTCAAAGTTGACAGCTGCATCCGATTAACGTTTGCAGCGTCATCCCTGGTGTCTAGTGGGGAGACAACGTCCCGAAGGAACGATCTCCGTTACTGAAGCCGGCCGGGGACCGCTCCAAGATGGCGCCGTCCCCGACTCGGCACTCGTTTACTTCCGGCTATCTCATGGATCTCTGCAGCATATCTATGCTGCAGAGATCTCTATAAGAGATCAAAGCACTTATACTAGAAGTCCCCTAGGGGGGCGTCAAGTATAATTGTAAAAGTTTTTTAAAAAAGTGTTGTTATTAATAAAAAGCCCCCTTCCCTAATAAAAGTCTGAATCACCCCCCTTTTCCCAGGTTAATAAAAGTAAATAAATAAACATGTTTGCTATTGCTGCGTGCGTAATCGACCGAACTATTAATTAATCACATTCCTGATCTCGCACGGTAAACTGCGTAAGCGCAAAAAAGTCGCAAAGTGCAAAATTGTGCATTTTTGGTCGCATCAAATCTAGAAAAATGTTAATAAAAAGCGATCAAAAAGTTGTATATGCGCAATCAAGGTACCGATAGAAAGAACACATAATGGCGCAACAAATTACACCTCATACAGCCCCATAGACCAAAGGATAAAAGTGCTATAAGCATGGGAATAGAGCGATTTTAACCCCTTCAAGACTAAGCCTATTTGGGCCTTAATGACCAGGCTCATTTTTCAAAATCTGACCTGTCTTACTTTATGCGCTCATAGCTCAGTGATGCTTTAACGTATGCTAGCGATTCTGAGATTGTTTTTTCGTCACATATGCCACTTTATATTAGTGGCAAAATTTGGTCACTACTTTGTGTGTTTTTTGTTAAAAACATCAAAATATCATGAAAAATTTAAAAAATTAGCATTTTATGAACTTTGAAATTCTCTGCTTCTAAAAAAAGAAAGTCGTAGCACATAAATTAGTTACTAAGTCACATTACCAATATGTCCTCTTTATTCTGGCTTCATTTCATAAACATATTTTACTTTTTTAGGGTGTTACGGGGCTTAGAAATTTATCAGCAAATTACCACATTTACGTGAAAGTTTCCAAAACTGATTTTTTTAGGGACCAGTTCTTTTTTTAAGTTGATTTAGGAGGCTTGTATACTGGAAACCCCCATAAGTGACCCCATTTTGGAAACTACACACCTTAAAGAATTAATCTAGGGGTATAATGAGCATTTTAACCCTACAGGGGCTGGAGCAAAGTATTCACCATTAGGCCGTAAAAAAATGGAAAATTAAAATTTTCCAATAATATATACATTTATAAAGTTTCTCATTTTAAAAAGGAACATGATAGAAAAAGCACCCCAAAATTTGTAACGCAGGTACCGTTGTACTCATGCATAAACCACTGCATGGGCACACAGCGGGGCTCAGAAGGAAGGGAGCGCCAATTAGCTTTTTCAATGCAGATTTTGCTGTAGAAGTTTCTGAGCGCCAGGTGCGTTTGCAGAGCCCCTGTAGTGTCAGCGGAGTAAAATCTCTCCATAAGTCACCCCATTTTGGAAAGAAAACCCCTCAGAGAATTCATCTTGGGGTAAGATGAGCATTTTGACCCCACAGGTATTAGAGGAAAGTATTCAAAATTAGACAGTAAAAATGAAAAACTCGAATTTTTCCAATATGTTCGTTTAGTTTGAAATTTCTCAATTTTACGAGAAACAAGAGAAAAAAATTACCCCAAAATTTATAATGCAGGTTCTCCTGAGTAGAACGGTACATTATATGTGGGTATAAACCACTGTATGGGCACACAGCCGGGCTCAGAAGGAAGGGAGCGCCAATTAGCCTTTTCAATGCAGATTTTGCTAAAGAAGTTTCTGAGAGCCAGGTGCGTTTTGCAGAGCCCCTGTAGTGCCAGCGGAGTAAAATCTCCCCATAAGTCACCCCATTTTGGAAAGTGCACCCCTCAGAGAATTTATCTTGGGGTGTAATGACCATTTTGACCCCATAGGTATTAGAGGAAAGTATTCAAAAGTAGACAGTAAAAATGAAAAACTCGAATTTTTCCAATAATATGTTCGTTTAGTTTGAAATTTCTCAATTTCACGAGAAACAAGAGAAAAAAATTAAGTCACCCCATTTTGGAAAGTGCACCCCTCAGAGAATTCATTTTGGGGTGTGGTGACCATTTTGACCCCACAGCTATTAGAGGAAAGTATTCAAAAGTAGACAGTAAAAATAAAAAACACGAATTTTTCCAATAAAATATTCCTTTAGTTTGAAATTTCTCAATTTATTGAGGAGCAGGAGAGAAAGTTCACCCCAAAATCTGTAACGCAGGTTCTCCTGAGTACAACGGTACCCCATATGTGGGCATAAACCCCTGTATGGGCACACAGCCGGGATTGCACACAGTGCAGATTTTTCTGAAGAGGTTTCTGAGAGCCAGGTGCGTTTGCAGAGCCCCTGTAGTGCCAGCGGAGTGAACCCCCCCCCCCCATAAGACACCCCATTTTGGAAAGTGCACCCCTCAAAGAATTCATCTTGGGGTAGGATGAGCATTTTGACCCCACAGGTATTGGAGGAAAGTATTCAAAACTGGCCAGTAAAAATGAAAAACTCGAATTTTTCCAATAATATGTTCATTTAGTTTGAAATTTCAAAATTTCACAAGGAACAGGAGAAAAAATGTACCCCGAAATCTGTAACGCAGGTTCTCCTGAGTAGAACAGTACCCCATATGTGGGCATAAACCACTGTATGGGCACACAGCGGGGCTCAGAAGGGAAGGAGCGCCAATTTGCTGGAGCAAAACCGCAGCTAGTAATAGTTATTAGAATAGCGCAGTTACTAAAATACAATAAAGAAAATGAGATTACAGGTAACGTGGAGTGGTTATGGACAGTCTGGGGTGGTTCCGGGTAATCTGGAGGTGGTTACGGGCAATCTGGGGTGGTTACGGTGAACATGGGGTGGTTACGGTGAACATGGGGTGGTTACGGGTAATCTGGGGTGGATACGGACAACCTGGGGTGGTTACGGTGAACATGGGGTGGTCACAGGCAACCTGGGGTGGTTACGGGCAACGTGGCGTGCATACGGACAACCTGCTGTGGTTACAGACAATCTGGGGCGGATATGGTCAACATGGGGTGGTCACAGGCAACCTGGGGTGGTTACAGGCAACGTGGGGTGGATACGGACAACCTGCTGTGGTTACGGGCAACGTGGGGTGGATACGGACAACCTGCTGTGGTTACAGACAACCTGGGGTGGTTACAGGCAACGTGGCGTGGATACGGACAACCTGCTGTGGTTACAGACAACCTGGGGTGGTTACAGGCAACCTGACGTGGATACGGACAACCTGGGGTGGTTACAGGCAACCTGACGTGGATACGGACAACCTGGGGTGGTTACAGGCAACCTGACAAGGATACGGACAACCGGCTGTGGTTACAGACAACCTGGGGTGGTCACAGGCAACCTGACGTGGATACGGACAACCTTGGGTGGTTACAGGCAACCTGACAAGAATACGGACATCCGGCTGTGGTTACAGACAACCTGGGGTGGTTACAGGCAACCTGACGTGGATACGGACAACCTGCTGTGGTTACAGACAACCTGCTGTGGTTACAGACAACCTGGGGTGGTTACAGGCAACCTGACGTGGATACGGACAACCTGGGGTGGTTACAGGCAACCTGGGGTGGTTACAGGCAACGTGGCGTGGATACGGACAACCTGCTGTGGTTACAGGCAACCTGGGGTGGTTACAGGCAACCTGACGTGGATACGGACAACCTGGGGTGGTTACAGGCAACCTGGGGTGGTTACAGGCAACCTGACAAGGATACGGACAACCGGCTGTGGTTACAGACAACCTGCTGTGGTTACAGGCAATCTAGGGTGGTTACAGGCAACCTGCTGTAGTTACGGTAAACATGAGGTGGTTACGGGCAACGTGGGGTGGTTACGGACAATCTGGGGTGGTTAAGGGCAATCTGGGGTGGTTACGGATAAACTGAAATGCTCATAGGTAATCTGAGGTGGGTACCTGTAATCTGGCGTGGTTACGGGCAATCTGGAGGGGGTCATTGGCAATTTGGGGTGGTCAGTGGCAAGGTGCGGTGGTCAGAGGCGACCTGCGGTGGTTGCGTGCAATCTGGGGGGGTTACATGTAATCTGGCATGATTATGGCAACCTGCGGTGGTTAGGGCAACCTGGGGGGGGTTACAGACAATCTAGATTTGTTACGGATAAACTGAAGTGCTTATAGGTAATCTGGGGTGGGTACATGTAATTTGGGGTGGTTACGGACAATCTGGAGGGAGTCACGGGCAACGTGCGGTGGTTACGGGCAATGTGCGGTGGTTACGTGTAATCTGGGGGGTTACGTGCAATCTGACGTGATTACGGACAACCTGGGGGGGTTACGGGCAACCTGCGGTAGTTACGGGTAATCTGGGGGGGTTAGGGGTAATTTAGGAGTAAACTGCAATTATTACTATAATAAAAAGTGTGTGTTTTATTTTTTTGTATGTTTGTCACTTTTTGTACTTTATACATTCATTTTCACTGTATTACTATGATTACTGTGATATTTTCTATCACAGTAATCATAGTTCAGTGACAGAGACCAAATTGGTCTCTGTTACTTTAAATTTTCAGAGTTGGCTGGTTATGTAGCGCATGCGCACTTCATAACCAGCCAGGACGTCGAGGAGGAAGGAGCTCCAGGATCAGGTAACGTATAAGGGGTAGGGGGGTGACTGGGGGACGGGGGCGACTTGGGGGACGGACCCTGACATTTTTTATCCCCTGTCACCAATCATTGATGGTGACAGGGGATAAAAAGTGCATCCCTGCACTGTGAACAGGCGATCGGCGGTATATAGTATATACTGCCGATCGCCTGTTCCGGGACCCCACAGGGGGGTCCCCGATCACTGCCCCATGCTCTCCGCTACCTCCGGTGGTGGAGAGCATGGGGTTTTAATTCATTTTTACATTTCCATCGCTGTGAACAGATATACTCATGTTCACAGCGATGGCGGCGGCCATCTTGGATCCGATGGCCGCCGGGGGAGGGGGGTTAGTGACTGGCTACTAGGGGGGGGGGGGCTGATCTGGGGTCTGATTCACTTATTTCATCTCCCCCCACCGTGGATTCACGGTGGGGGGAGATGAAAAGCACTGCAGCGCCGGTCACTAAGGGGTTAACCCCTTAAGGACCGGGGCAATTTAGATTTTTGCGTTTTCGTTTTTTCCTCCTTGTGCTTAAAAGGCCATAGCAGTTGCATTTTTTCACCTAGAAACCCACATGAGCCCTTATTTTTTGCGCCACTAATTGTATTTTGCAATGACAGGCTGAATTTTTGCATAAAGTACACTGCAAAAGCAGGAAAAAATTCAATGTGTGGTGAAATTGAAAAAAAAAAACCCAACACATTTTGTGTTTTTAGTGGATATGTGTTTTTACGCCGTTCGCCCTGGGGTAAAACTGACTTGTTATATATGTTCCTCAAGTCGTTATGATTAAAACGATATATAACATGTATCACTTATATTGTTTCTGATGACCTGTAAAAAAATTAAAACCATTGTTTACAAATATACGTTCCTTAACCCCTTGCCGCATATGGACGTAGCTGCACGTCCAAATCTGCATACAGTTCCTGCAGATGGACGTGCCGGTACGTCCACGGGATGACAGGGGCGCAGGAGCTGCACTCCTGTCATCCCCGACGGGGCCCGGCTGTCAGTGATAGCCGGGCACCCGCCGCAACTGCCGAGATCCGCTCCGAGCCCGGATCCCGGCAGTTAATAATGTATAAAAACAAACATAATGCCATTACAAAGTACACCTGTTCCTGAAAAAAACAGCCCTTACATGGCCCTGTAGCTGCAAAAATAATATAGCTCTTGGAAGGTGAGGAGGAAAAAACGAAAACTCAAAACTGTAAATTGGCCTGGTGCTTAGGGTCATTTTGGGCTCTGTCCTAAAGGGTTAAGCCACTAGAGGGGAATGAGATGGGGGGTGGGGGGGAATAGGTAAGTATACATTCTTTATTATGTTTTTGCTCCCCTCTGCCTGCAATGGATTTAAGTTGTGGCGCAGAGTTCTCCTTTAATGAATAACAGAAAAAATAAGACAGAAAGCTTTCTGTTTTAAAGGAAATTAGGAGATGGTCTTCCTTTAGTAAAGAAACGCTATTCAAATTTTTTTTAAATCAATAAAACAAACCGGTTCTCTATTTGTAGACCAAAATCTACATCACTTCAAATGTACATCTTTAACATTTGGAATTTTATCTGCACCTGAGTTTCATCCTTGTCAAATACATAAACATCTTTTCTCGCATAGATGACCTTTCGGCCATTGCAGTTTTTTTCACTTTTAACCCATCATGTCTGTCAATCCTGTCCTCGTAAAAAAAAAAAAACTGATGGATCTTGAGCAAAGAAGCCAGATCTGGTCAATTCCAATCAGAGAATCTGCACAGAGACATTGCTTTATTCCTTCAAGTAAAAAGGGACAAAGCTCATGGGGATGCTCTGCCCAGTGGAAATGGGTTATCTATTAGAGGGCTGCATGAACCATCCAATGATTGTCTGTGAGACCTGCAGCTGACTGGGCAATTTTCATCAAAGTAGCCTCTTGTGCTTGTGGCTCAATGACTGTAAAATACCTAATTTGCTGTAATTCAGCAAAAATTGTGCTATTTTACCACAATTGCAAGATTCACAGTAAGTAAGAGACATCGCTGGACGGCGGACGCAGGTGACGGTGAGGCGGACGGCTGGCGAATGGAGTGGCGATAGTCACCGGAGGGATGGGTGAGTATGGTGTCTGTGTTTTTTTTTGTTTTTTTTTGGGGGGGGGGGCGGAGTTCTAACCCTAACCCTAACAATCAATGTGTCAGGGTGTTTGATTCTCAATGCGCACTATAAACTTATAACTTGTAATTTGGAGCAGACAGTCAATATGACAGCTCTCTTGAGGTGCATCCATAACAACAGCATTAGGAAGAGCACATGAGCATTGGGAGATGGAAGAAGCAGAATGGAAGCTGAAGGGGTCCTGGGGTAGGTAAGTATAGCTTTTTTATATGGCCCCAGCAATATGATTTTTTTTTTTAATGGCCAAGTAACCCATTGGCAGAGGGGCTTTAATCCTCTTATGTATTTTTCCTGTCCTCTCTAGGACCAATATGCCTCCTTTGGTGCTGTCATGGAGGTTTCATAGAAACTAGATTACCAGTAAGACTAAATGCACTTTGAATCCTACACATGTGCAGTTTCATTATTTAGTGTGAGAGGGGACATAATCCACCCATGCTGTTGCTAAAGATAGCAGGCCTAGAGCGTTTTGTTTTGTTTTTTCTTTTTTTCTTTTCTTGTGAAAGGCAGAAGAACACTGCTGATAGTTGTGTAAGAGGCCTTTGCTTTATTGTTTACACAAGGAAGTAAAACTAATTATAAAAATAGTTCAGTAACTTGAAGTGGTGGAAACAGTCATTTTACGGAAGTATTAACAGCCCTGTTTGATGGTTTTAGACTTTTTTTTGTGTTTGTTGCCTTAGGCCCCTTTCACACGTCCGGAAAAACCACCCAGATTTCCTATCTATGGGAGCGCCGAAATCACGGGCACTTTCTTGATGTGCATCAGGAAAGTGCCCGGGATTCCGGATTGGTCAACAGGCCACCGGCACCCCCGCACACCTTTCTGCCGGGCACCTGCAACCTCAGCACGCCTCCCTGACGGCCCGCCCGCTCGCACCCGCAATGTTCCCCCCCCCGGACCGGGACCTCACCCGCTCTCAACCACCCAGCGCCCCCGTTCGCCCCTGCTGACAGGTAATGATGGGAGTTGTACTTCTGCAGCTGGGGTCACCCTGGTTGCAGAAGTACAACCCCCATTATGCCCTGCTGACAGGTCATGATGGGAGTTATACTTCTGCAGCCTGTGGTCATCCAGGCTGCAGAAGTACAACTCCCATCATGACCTGTCAGCAGGGCATGATGGGGGTTATACTTCTGCAACCAGGATGACCACACGCTGCAGAAGTACAACTCCCATCATGACCTGTCTGCCGAGCATGATGGGAGTTGTACTTCTGCAAGCTGTGTCCATCCAGTCCATTTTTTTCTTCTGATCAGGAAATCCTGAAGGTTTTTCCTGATGGTAAAAACGGATTACTGTCAGGAAATCCTGATACTTTCCTGATGACATTTGAGGTCTCCTGATCAGGATTTCCTGACAGTAATAACTGACACGGACGTGTGAATGAAGCCTTAGAAAAGTGAACTTAGAAAACTGAAACTATTTTTGCTTCTCAGCTAAGATCAAGTGTAGTATCTGTTCATATCAGTTTAATATCTGAAACGTCCTCTATCTAGGGACCATATATTAACCCCTTAAGTCCACAGGGCGTAAATGTACACCCTGGCGTCACTAGGGGTGTTCAGAGGGGGGCTGCGCATCGACCCCGCTTTGAACCGGTGCGATCCTGAGTGCTATTTTTTGGGGGGGGGGGGGGGCGGGATTTTATTCAATACCCTGTTCACTTGCACTGGATTTAGAATGCTTGTGGATTTGATGAGAATTTAGAATTATGCAGACTTATCAAATCCTGAATGTGTGAACAGGGTGGAAGACAAAAAAGTACAATTAAAAATTGCTGGAGGATTTTTATTTTATCTTGTGTATATACTATTAAGGAGCTGATAGACCTGAACCATCTATATATTACATCACCATGTAAGCAGGGCTGTATTTGCCATTAGGGACTCATGGTCCTGAGCCTAGGGCAGCAGTGTTTAAAATAAAATACTTCTGATATAACTGCTACCCCCATGCTGTGGCCTAGAGGAAACAAACTGATGGATCATGACTGATGTGAAATTGACCTGCAGATTTGCAGCCGTAGTATGCTCATAATTACACCATGCATTACACCTTTGAGCCAACTGCCAAGTATCCGCCTCATCTTGTAGTATCTGGTCATCACTGCCTCAATCTGCTTCTGCTTCAGGCTGGGTTCACACTATGTATATTTGAGGCTGTATTTGTGAGGCTGTATAGCAACCAAAACCAGGAGTGGATTGAAAACACAGAAAGGCTCTGTTCACATAATGTTGTAATTGAGTGGATGGCCGCCATTTAATGGCAAATATTTGCTGTTATTTTAAAACAACGGCTGTGGTATTGAAATAATGGCCGTTATTTACTGTTATATGGCGGCCATCCACTCAATTTCAACATTGTGTGAACAGATCCTTTCTGTGTTTTCAATCCACTCCTGGTTTTGGTTGCTATGAGGACCTGACATGAGGACCAAATACAGCCTCAAATATACATAGTGTGAACCCAGCCTAAGGCTGGGTTCACACTATGTATATTTGAGGCTGTATTTGGTCCTCATGTCAGGTCCTCATAGCAACCAAAACCAGGAGTGGATTGAAAACACAGAAAGGATCTGTTCACACAATGTTGAAATTGAGTGGATGGCCGCCATATAACAGTAAATAACGGCCATTATTTCAATACCACAGCCGTTGTTTTAAAATAACAGCAAATATTTGCCATTAAATGATGGCCATCCACTCAATTACAACATTATGTGAACAGAGCCTTTCTGTGTTTTCAATCCACTCCTGGTTTTGGTTGCTATACAGCCTCACAAATACAGCCTCAAATATACATAGTGTGAACCCAGCTTTACACTGTAAACAAAATAGCTAGTTAGCTATCTCCTATGTATGTATGTATATATCTATCCATCCATCAATAATATAGATAGATTAGAAAGAGAGAGAGATGAAGCAACTGTGTTTCTTTTCTCTATACTGCTCAGGAGTATTTTGTTGTTTCCCTTCTCCTTAGGTGCTCACTTATTGGTTTGATGTCAGTGGTGGTCGGGGTTACAAATGAGCCAGGATGTGCTGCAGACAAACAGACACAATAGTGGATAGTCAAACAAGCAAGGTCAGAACCAAACGGGCAGCATAGTACAAAATCAGGTAATGATCGCATAGTCAAAAAGTCAAGCAAGAGGTCAGGTAACAAAGTCGAGCAAGCAGAGGGAGTTAGGACGGGGATCGCAGGAATAGACAGGGGGAACTGGGACCAGGGTATGAAACCTCATAGCCAGTGATCATAAACTGACGGCTGGCTCTTTAAATAGAGGACCAGGAGTCCTGATGCAATACACTTGGGTAGCTGACACCTTCTTCCACTGAGCCTGAGCCTAATACTGCTCAGCTGAGCGAGACTTTGCGCGTCACTGGAGCCCGTGGCGCCCCTCGTAACTAGGGACACTGTCGGGTCTCCGTGATGTCATACGGCCTAGGGCAGGAGGACGGCACTGTGCTCCAGCTGGAACAGATGACACTAGAGCGCGGCCAGGTAAGTTCCTGAGAACTGGGACAGAATAAATCTGCCACAAAGGCTGAGCCATTCTGTCTAAAGAGGGGGTTACTCCCTGTTTAGGACCCCTCCCTAATGATGTTGATATGCCCTAATGGGCATTATAGTTAGGGTGTGTTTTCACTATACAACTAAATCAAATGATTTTATGATGATGATGATTTTTATGCAATTCTTGTGAATTTTCAACTTGAAACAAATTTAAAATAAAATAATAACACAGAAATGTAACTGATGTGCATATCATCAATCATGTATTGCAAATGAAGCAATTATCACCGTCTAGTCTCCTGGAACTGGGGATATAAGAAAGGAAAATTGGGAATTATTTAACAATGCCTTGTGACTCTCGCCTGCATCTTACTGATGTGTATCTTCCTTATCTAAAATGTAATTCATTTGCTACACCCTACAATGTAGAGTGTAACAATCACAAGCTTGGTTCTGGCACTGAAAAACAACCAAAGATACTCGTGATTGAACATACATAGCATGTCACAGACTGGTGAGTTGTGATCTGTGGTTTTCCTGTCATCATCAGTCAGCAATTTATTTACACAACAGGCAGAACAGCTCGTCTTTCATCACATTTATACCATACTGGTCTTACAAGCAGTGCGGTTATAAAACTAGAACTAACACATATCTAAATGTTTATTTTTCCATACACATAATGATAACAGTTAATGGAAAAAGTTACCAATAAATAGCATGTTAAAAATTCATATTTAGACCTCTTATTAGGGAATTCTAAATTAATAGATTGGGGACCCCCAATAAGGATTTGCTCACAACCAACACATCACCCCATCATTACGTGTTACATTAAATTTGCCCCTTGACTCCACTACAGCAATATAACATCTGCAGCTTGGTGCACGTTAAAGAGTCACTGTCATTAATAATAACTTTTGACATGTCATTAGGCATGTCAAAAGCTATTGATCGCGGTGGGTCTTACTGCTGAGACACGATTTGATCAGGAGATACAGCCAGGGAGAGAGTGTGGCTGCAGTGCGATCCTCTCACAATCCATTTCCTAATTCCGACAGTTTTGATTACAGTCTGTGAGGCAAAGGGGTAGTGACTCTCCTTAAAGGGGTACTCCAGCAAAAAACTTTTTCCCAGTAATTGAAACACATTACAAAGTTATATAACCTTGTAAGGGTCCATTTACACAGAAAGATTATCTGACAGATTATCTGGCAAAGATTTGAAGCCAAAGCCAGAAACAGACTATAAACAGAGATCAGGTTACAAAGGAAAGCCTGAGATTTCTCCTCTTTTCAAATCCATTCCTGGCTTTGGCTTTAAATCTTTGGCAGATAATCTTTCTGTGTAAATGGACCCTAATATGCTTCAGTCACCTATCTGCCCCCCTTCCCTATCTTTTCCCCCCTCAACCCCCCCACCAGGAAGTGAAGTAAACTCATTCTTACCTAATGACTGTTGACCCCAGGCTGCTCTGTGGCAGCCATTTTGTGACAATGACATCATCAAGAGGGAGGCCGGTCTAAGCCCTGTTAGACCAGCCTCTCTTTGTCAGATGACTAAGGTTGCTCAGCTCTGATTGGCTGATCAAGATGTAAGCCATCTAACCGTTTTACAGAGTCAGACGTCACAGGAGACAAAGTGCATCATGGGAAAGCCAAAACCAGGAAGTAAAGGAAGAAAAAATGAAGCCACCAACTGGAGCTTCAGGGACCTGCAAACAGAGGGAAATTCAAATATAGACAGACTCAGGAGGGATGGTAAATGTAAAAACTATGTTTGATTGTTTTTTTGTTTTTTTTTTAATCAGCGCCGGAGTACCCCTTTAAGGCTAAACTGTTGGAATTTGCAAGTGGCTGGGGAGAGGATCATACAACCACTGCACTCTCTCCCGACCTGTATTTCCGACCTGTATTTCCTGATCACATCAGGTCTCAGCAGTGAGACCTGCTGTGATCAATAACTTTTGACATGCCCGATGACATTAATATAAAGTTATAAAAAAGTAATCCCTTATTGGGATAAAGAAATGTAATTATGAAAAGGTATTTTTTTTCAGGGTGAGAAGGGGTTTATAACTTTTATGTACCAGTCACCATATTAAACCTGATTGTTCGAAGTATGGGGACCAGATGGTGACTTCTAAGATAGTCTTATGATACTTTTACAAGGAGCTATAATTCGCCCGATTAACGATTTAGAATGAACAAGGTTTTTTTCATAACGATCAGCGCTTACACGGAAAGATACATAAACGATAAACGAAAAAATCGTTTTGCGATCGCTGAAGCCTATCTCATACATAGGTGAAATCGTTGAAAGACTTTACATGGAACGATCTGCGAATTTTGTGTGAACGATCAACAACGATTTGAGAAGTTGTTGAAAGATCAAAATGAAAGATTTCTCGCTCGTCGTTTGATCGTTCGCTGCGTTTACACGTACGATTATCGTGCGAATTCGAACAATAAATCGTTTCGTATAAAACCACCGTAAGGGTCCGTTTACACAGAAAGATTATCTAACAGATTTTCTGCCAAAGATTATCTGCCAAAGCCAGGAATGGATTTGAAAAGAGGAGAAATCTCAGGCTTTGCTTTATGACCTGATCTCTGTTTATAGTCCGTTCCTGGCTTTGGCTTCAAATCCTTGGTAGATAATCTGTCAGATAATCTTTCTGTGTAAACGGACCCTAATGGTGCATTTACACAGGCAGATTTATCTGACCAATTTTGGAAGCCAAAGTCAGGAATGGACTTGAAAAGACAGGAAATCTCAGTCTTTCCTTTATGACCTGCACCATGTTTATAGACTGTTCCTGGCTTTGGCTTAAAAAATCTGTCAGATAAATCTCACTGTGTAAACGCACCATTATGCTTAGTTTACACGAGGCGATTATTGGCCCGATCGTACGATTAACGATTTCGAAGTAACATTTTTTTTTATATAACGATCAGCGTTTAGACGGTACAATATATCGTACGGAAAAATAGTTTTTGCGATTGTGCGCCCGCAGCCCCCCCCCCCCCGCTCAACCGCTGCTGCTGTGCATTGATTGGCTGAAGAGGGGAGCCGGGAATTTCAAACGGCTCCCCTTCAGCCAATCAGTGCTGCCTTGCATTGATTGGCTGAAGAGATGAGCCGGGAATTTCAAATGGCTCCCCTTCAGCCAATCAGTGCTGCCTTGCATTGATTGGCTAAAGAGATGAGCCGTGAATTTCAAACGGCTCCCCTTCAGCCAATCAGAGGGGAGCCGGGGATGTCGGAAGACCTGCTGCACGGAGCAGGTAACGTATGCTCTTGGCCGCGGCGGTGGGGGCGATCGGAGCGGCGGGGGTAGCGATCGAGCCGGCGCAGGGGGCTGCGGATGAGCGGGCGGGGCGGCGTGCGGCTGGACTATCGTGCGACGACTGTTTACACAGAACGATCGACGAATTTTTTGCGATCGGCGAACGACGATTTGTGAACATGTTAAAAGATCAAAATGAACGATTTTTCGATCGTTCGCCGCGTTTAAATGTACGATTATCGTTCGAATTCAATCGTTATCGAGAAAATTCGCCCGATAATCGTTTCGTGTAAAAGTAGCATTAGATGCTAAATTTAAAATTTTCTCCCTTCTGCTCCTGCAGATCCTGAGATTTGACCAACAGAAGTTTCTGAACATAATTATTGGGAGACTAGTGAAAAATTGCCAGGTGAATTAAAAAACAAATAAAAATAAGGGGTTAAAGGTTTAGGTAGCAAATCGAAACAAAAATAAAAATGTTTGGTATTGTTTTAATTGTACTGACCCAAAGAATAAAATTAACATTTTATTTTTACTGTATTAGGCTGGGTTCACACTACGTATGACACTGGCTGTTATGTCACAGAACGGCTGGTGTCAGTAAAGTTTACAAACTTCCATTCTATTGAATTGGAATGCCAGGCACATCCATATGCATCCACATCCCAATTCACCATAGCCGACAATGGAGACTGCGTCCGGAGCCGCACTCTCTATTGTGTGAGTGGTCAGGCTTGTTCAATGAATAGCGGCCGCACAAAACTGACATGTCAGTTTTTCATGTAGCCGCTAGGAATCCTGGCCGGAGTGTATACTACTGTGAGAGATTTATCAAATATGGTGTGAAGTAAAACTGGCTCAGCTGCCCTTAGCAACTAATCAGATTCCACCTTTCATTTTCTGAAGTCTGTGAGGAATAAAAAGTGGAATCTGATTGGTTGCTAGGGGCAACTGAGCCAGTTTCACTTTGTTTGAGCCAGTTACACCATGTTTGATAAATCTCCCCCCTATGTGTATACCTCTGACTGCAGTACAACGTAAGTTTTGTATTAACCATGGCCATTGTTGCCATGATTGGCAACAGCGGCCATGATTAATACAAAACTTACATTGTGTGAACATAGCCTTATGATGTATGTACAAAATTGCTTTTTTTTTTTTTTTTTTTTTAACCCCATAGATTTTGGCTTTGCAGTGGACTATGTGGTAAAATGAAGGGTGTCAATTAGAGATGAGCGAACCGGGTTCGAGTCGATTCGAACCCGAACGATCGGCATTTGATTAGTGGCGGCTGCTGAACTTGGATAAAGCTCTAAGGCTGTCTGGAAAACATGGATACAGCCAATGACTCGATCCATGTTTTCCACATAGCCTTAGGGCTTTATCCAACTTCAGCAGCCGCCACTAATCAAATGCCGAAAGTTCCGGTTTGGATGGACTCGAGCATGCTCCAGGTTCGCTCATCTCTTGTGTCAATAAAATTGAATAGCTTGTCTTGCAAAAAAAAAAAAAAAAAAAAATTTATAAACTATTTCATGAATTTATTTTTTTTTTAGGGTGAGAAGGGGTTTATAACTTTTATCTACCAGTCACCATATTAAACCTGATTTTTCGAAGTATGGGGACCAGATGGTGACTTCTAAGATGCTAAATCTGAAATTTTCTCCCTGGAAAATATGTCATAATTATAATCCTGCAGATTCTGAGATCTGACCAACAGAAGTTTCTGAACATAATTATTGGGAGGCTAGTGAAAAATTGCCAGGTGAATTATTGATGTAGATGATCAATGTATCTATATCTATTTGCTGCCAGTAGTGTATTTATCTACTACTGAATAGCATGATAACATTCAGTTTTACAGCAGGCAGTAAAGAGATGCTTTCAATATTTTATTCACATATACACATTTACCTCACAAAATGTTACATTTTTTTTACCCTTATAACTGCTTCTCCTTAAATCCAAAAGTTAATACATATAAACTAAATGTCTAGTAAAATAACATCTAGGAGCAAACTAAACACGACCTCATTTTCTGTGCTGCGGGAACAGGATAGCCACTCCTCACGTGTGCCCCTAGTGTTTCGAAGTGGAATTACAGCAACCTGACACCAACCCGAGCAACCAGAAATGCGCATGCGCCTGGTATTGATATGGTTTCTTATAACAGCACCGAGGAGCGATGGATGGCGCGTGTGGGAGCGCAGTCATGTCTGCTGATGGGGAGTACGCGCGGCGCAGGAGGTACACGCACGACACCTTCGGTAAGGACACGGGGGTTTATGTGGTGACCGGATTTGTGTCAGTACCCCTGAATGTTGTGTATGGTTACACGTGTGCCTTGTTTGTATTCGCGGCTTCTCCTCACAGCTTGCTACCTATCCCTACAAGTCACATATTCCCTGATTACCTGGAGGTCTATCTATTTATCCTGTGGATCCCAACAAAAAAAAACTAATGGAGACGGTGGTGGGCAAAGATAGTGCCCGACTTCTTCCCAAGCATTATTATAGCCTTAATATTATAACATCATTATTATAGCCTTATTATTATTATTATTATTATTATTATAGCTTCATCATTATAGCATTATTATTATTATTATTATTATTATTATTATTATTATTATTATTATTATTATGCTATATCATAATGCTGTTATAATAATAATAATAATAATAATAATACCATTATGATAGCCTTATTATAACATCATTATTATAGCTTTATTATGATAGCCTTATTATTATAATATCATTATTGTAGCCTTATTATAACATCATTATTATAGCTTTATTATGATAGCCTTATTATAAGACTGTGGCATTTGGGATTCCCCTGTGCCTCAGCAATGACGCCTCCCTCTGGGGTCGCTGATCCTGCTGCTGCTGCTGCTGTCTGTCCTTTTGCCTCCCATAGGTAAGGCGGCTACTACTACATGTTTGTGGTTTTTCACATGGGAGGAAAATCTGCAATATTTTCACAGTAGAAGTCCTGTACCTGTTGTGGTTATTAATATAAATTATGTAAGAGTTAAAAAAAAAATCTCTGTACTAAAATCCACCTGAAGTTTTGTTGCAGTGTGACTGGCCATTGAATTTATAAGGATAAATCGGCCAGAAATTGTCTGTGTATCCTCAGCCTACAGGTCCGTTCCCATGCAGAGATCTGGTCCATTCTCATCTATTTTGCCTCTAGTGCTGCAGATTTTCTACCCCCAGATCAGTGCTGTATACTCCCCCTCCCCATATAACCTGACCACACGCACTTCTCCTGCTCTAGACTGATCAGTGGCCCTTTTAGGCAATGTTAAACATTGGCAGATTTTCTTGTAATTTTTTTAGTGTAGCCTTTGTCCATTAGTGCACACATGAGATAAAGTACTGGCTGTAATATATTGATGTCAGTTATTGTGACCCATTTTGTTACAAATCTGGCATTTTTTTGTGCCCAGTATTTAGGCTTTGTAAGCGAGTGCTGTGTAATACCACCCATCGGGTCCATGCTGTGACTGTTGTAGAACATATGTGTTTTATATTTTTCCTGCTGGGTCAGGACAGAGACTTATATACCTACAGTAAAGATGTAAATATACTGTACACACCCCTCCCTCCTTCTCTTCCTCTCTCACATATTTGTCCCTAATTGTAAGAACTTTAGTCCCTTTAGAATGAGAAACAATAGCAAAAGAGCAAACTATCTTGTGTGTACAGCCGACAGCGCTCATATGCTCCTCAGCATCGCCCTGTGTAATAGGGGCTTAGAAGAATCGGACACATTTTTGTTTGACAGATACATGATAAATCTCTGCCAATGTAGATGTAGTTTTGCAGTTCACAGACTTGTTTTTACATTCCATGATCTGGCAGCTAGAACTAGTCAGGTCCCAATTTGACTTCATCTTGTTCTGTTTACTATACAAAAGACTTGTTAGTTACTGATTTGAAAATATAACCACATATTCTATGGTTGGAGTTATTTTTTAATTTTTTTATTCTTGCATTCCAGTTTTGGACTATGTTCACACACCATTAAAATGACAGCCACTTTTATTGGATGGCCACCAGTTAATGGGAAATAATGGCTTTTTTTAATAACAAAGACCGCTAATCATATAATAACAAACCTTTACTTACTGTTAATTGATCTCCATCCAAAAGAAATGATGACGGTGTGTGAACACATGGCCTTGTTGTGTGTTAAAGGGAAAACAACTTTCACATTGGTCAAAGTAGTCAGCTCCACCAGCTCTGGCTCTTGGAAACCCCTGCCAACAATTGATATCACCAGGGAAAAGTAGTGTAACATGGCACCCATGTGAGGCTGATGCCAGAAGGGGTTCCCCAAGCCTCTGGTCTCCTGAGGGCTGTAACGACTCCATCTGTCCCATTCCTATGCCTGCCCCTGAACCTCCCAGAGGTCACTCAAGATGTAGGTACAGTATAAAGGAGCTATTCCACCAACAGATCTGATGACAGATTATCTGCCAAAGATTTGAAGCCAAAGCCAGGAGTGGATTTGAAACGAGCAGAAATCCAGTCTTTCCTTTATGACCTGTTCCCTGTTTATAGTCTGTTCCTGGGTTTGGCTTCAAATCTTTGGCAGATAATCTGTCGTCAGATCTGTTTGTGGAATAGGGCCTTTAGGGTCCATTTACACACAAAGATTATCTGACAAAGATTTGAAGCCAAAGCCAGGAGTGGATTTCAAAAGAGGATAAATCTCAGTCTTTCCTTTATGACCTGATCTGTATTTATAGTCTGTTTTAGCCTTTAAATCTTTTGCAGATAATCTGTCAGATCTTTCTGTGTAAATGGACTCTCATGGTGCGTTTACACAGGCAGATTTATCTGACAGATTTTTTTAAGCCAAAGCCAGAAACAGATCATAAACAGGGAATGGTTCATAAAGGAAAGACTGAGCTTTCTCCTTTTTTCAAATCCATTCCTGGCTTTGGCTTCCAAAATCTGTCAGATAAATCTGCCTGTGTAAATGCACCATAAGGGTACTATTACACCAACAGATCTGACGAAAGATTATCTGCCAAAGATTTGAAGCCAAAGCCAGGAACAGACTATAAACAGAGAACAGGTCATAAAGGAAAGACTGGATTTCTCCTCTTTTCAAATCCACTCCTGGCTTTGGCTTCAAATCTTTGGCAGATAATCTGTCGTCAGATCTGTTGGTGTAATAGTACCCTTAGTCTATGTTTGTCTGTGAATGTGTGTGATTGAAGTGATTGTTCATGGTGTGCATGATGGGCCCACACCATCCTTACTCTCGTCATCCACACTCTCTAAACAGGCACACACTACCACTCTCATTCATACAATTTGCAAAAAAACAGTCACTTCAATCACACACATTCACAGACAAACATAGACCTATACTTACATCTTGAGTGACCCCCAAGAGGATCGGCGGCGGCCCGGTGGAATCGCATATGTGCTGGAAGCAGCCAGTCTCCAACGGGACATCTTCCCTGCGCAGCCGCGGTACATAGAGCCCACAATGCATGTATGAATAACTCCCTTTAAAGGGATAGTCTTGCCTTAAAAGTACCTTTCCAGCCTGCTAATGGCTGCCATAGGTGGTCAGGAAGTCAATAATATGCATGTAATGCAAAAATATTGTAACTTATGCTATAAAGACTACTGACATCTTTGCACCATCTAGTTCTCTTCTGGATTCAAAATGAAACAACTTTCTAAACAGTCTTGAGAAATCTGCCATTGTTTAGCTGCTAGTCAGAAAAAGATAAATCCATCAGATGGACTTTCTGCTCTCTCAGCATTAGAGAAAGCAGCGAGAGGGGAGTGATCTTAAAGAGGTTATCCAGCGCTTCAATAACATGGCCACTTTCCCCCTACTGTTGTCTCCAGTTTGGGTGGGGTTTTGAAACTCAGTTCCATTGAAGTACATGTAGGGGGAAAAGTGGCCATGTTTTTGTAGCGCTGGATAACCCCTCTAAAGAGTAGAAAGGGGAAAAACCCTCACACAGGATGGAGAAAAAAAGGAGAGTAGATGCAAGGTGGTTTGCTGGGGAGATGTGTAGGCTGTGTAGAGAGAATACAGAGTATATACAGTAAGCTGTAAAGGACCTAAGGACAATTTTTTTTTTTAAACCTATTAAGTACAAAGTAAAAAATAAATAAAACGATGGTTCTTTCTTCCAGACTTCCCTCGTGAATTTGAACACCATGCTGATCCACACCATCGGAGGGGTTCCCTCTGTGACAGACATTGTGCTGCAAATATCCAGACTGATTTGGTAGACACTCATTCCGGATCTCATCAACATAGTCTGCTTACACCAAGACTGTTGTCAGGTGAGTTAAAAGAATGCGATGATAAATATATATATACACACTCTGTGTTTGTATGTGTGTGGCCACTTAAAAAAAATTTCACAAGACTTCTCCTTTATTAAAGTATTATATTGCTTTTTCCCTGCACTTCCTACTGCATCAAGCCTTCACTTCCTGGATAACATGGTGATGTCACGCCCCGACTCCCAGAGCTGTGCGGGCTGTGACTGCTGGAGAGGATGATGGCAGGGGGACACTGAGGGACACAGGGCACTGGAGGGACACTGAGCATCCCCCTGCCATCATCCTCTCCAGCAGCCACAGCCCGCACAGCTCTGGTAGTCGGTCGTGACATCACCATGTTATCCAGGAAGTGAAGCCTTGATGCAGTAGTAAGTGCAGGGAGAAAAGCACTTTATAAGCATTTCCCGTAATAAGTGCATATTGGTGATTTGCATAACATTTAGGGGCCAATACAATACTTTAATAAAAAAAATTTGGCCGGACTTCTCCTGTACACTACTGGCAGCTTTGTGTAAACGGAGGAAGGTTTAGAGCGTGGATAGGAGCACAATCCCAGCAAACTATTCAATGTAAGGACCTGGCACTCACCAATAGCATATTTCTTTAATCTAAATTCATTACCATACAAGTTTGAACGTTCAACAGAGAAGACGTTTCGGCATAACCGCCTTTATCAACTGCCTAATGTGTAAATGAACCTGTTTATACTTCCCAGCAGCTTTTTACCTCATGTCAGTGATGGCATTGATCCTTCTGTGAGTCCCAGCATTCTGGCACATCCTAATTGAAGAAGATATGCAAATTGCCGCCTTAGAAGCACTGTGGGCGGTGTCCAGGGACCCAGAGCACCTCCTTTGGCCAGCCTGACCCGCCTTGCCTGCTCCGCATATTCAAATATGCATAGTAATGGAAGTTATATGAATATGCGTAGTGGGCAGAGTGGGTCGAGAGTGGTGCTCTGAGCGCCTTGACAATGCCTGCTATGCATATTCATATGAGCGCTGTTACTATTCATATTTGAATATTCAGAGCAGGCTGGGCGGACCGAGGGGGGTGCTCTGGGCACCCGGACAACGCCCACTGTGCTCCTAACTATTATGCTTTCAATAATATCTTGTAGGTGCTGGCTCAACCCCATCCTGTTGTCCTCATCACTCAGAAGAGGTCCAGTCATGTAATATCTGTATTAAAACCACCATAACTGCTGAGAATGAGGTGGAAGCTCTTAAACTTTCTAACAACTATAAGGTAAGTCCAATGAAAACTTTGCTTGTTTTTCTAGGTTAAAATAAACTTGAGGGCAGCATTACCATGGGTATATATTACTTCCTAGCTCTGCTCCTATAGGGCACAGTTTACATAACTGCAGTCATGTTCCGGCTGTTGCTGTACTGTTCCCTCTTACTGTATACTGCAGCTGTGTCTGCTCTGATTTGTTGCTGTAAATAAACGCAATCTTGGAAAGAAATCCTTGCTCGTTGAGAGGAGTTCCCTTATGTTAATTTCATGCTAGCTGCAACTAAATCTTTGTAGTTTTTTTTTCTCCTTTTTGATCCTAGTTGATGTCAGTAGTAAGACCCAGTGTAATCACTCATTTTTGACTTGTCACTCAAAATGTCAGTAACGCTTTAAGTGTTCTTTCAGTGATGAAAGATGTATTTTTTTCCTATTAGTCCACCGTTCTTTGCTTTACTTATCATTCATTTTGCAGTTTGGGTTCAAAAAATGGAAAAGTCATGTAACCGAGAGACCATGGGAGGATCGGTCTGAAATTGTGAAAGAACTCTACTCTGAACTGAATGTAGTGAAAACATCAGTTGGTATGATAACCTTCACATAATCGTGTTTATTGGAGCTAGGAACGAGAGAAAAGCGAGCGCCGACCTGACAGGTCGGCATTCACTTCTCCCTCACTATAAGGCTATGTTCACACTACGTATATTTGAGGCTGTATGTTTGAGGCTGTATAGCAACCAAAACCAGGAGTGGATTGAAAACACATAAAGGATCTGTTCACATAATGTTGTAATTGAGTGGATGGCCGTTATTTAATGGCAAATATGTGCTGTTATTTTAAAACAACGGCTGTTGTATTGAAATAATGGAAGTTACTTACCGTTATATGGCGGCCATCCACTCAATTTCAACATTGTGTGGACAGAGCCTTTCTGTGTTTTCAATCCACTCCTGGTTTTGGTTGCTATGAGGACCTGACATGAGGACTAAATACAGCTTCAAATATACATAGTGTGAACCCAGCCTTAGGCTGGGTTCACACTATGTATATTTGAGGCTGTATTTGTGAGGCTGTATAGCAACCAAAACCAGGAGTGGATTGAAAACACAGAAAGGATCTGTTCACATAATGTTGTAATTGAGTGGATGGCCGTCATTTAATGGCAAATTTTTGCTGTTATTTTAAAACAACGGCTGTTATATTGAAATAATGGCAGTTATTTACCGTTATATGACGGCCATCCACTCAATTTCAACATTGTGTGAACAGAGCCTTTCTGTGTTTTCAATCCACTCCTGGTTTTGGTTGCTATGAGGACCTGACTTGAGGACCAAATACTGCCTGAAGTATACAGTGTGTGAACCCAACCTTATACTGCGTAATACAGCCTTTAGTCAGTATACCTTAGTAAAGTGTTTGTCACTCCTTTGTTTGCACACTGTCCCTTAAGAAAGACATAAGAGTGTTAGATTATCTGTCCGAATAATTGACACAAATTAGATACTTACACCATGCTAATGGTTTGGGTGTGTTGATGTTTTTTCTTACCTGTTTTTTTTTTTTTTTTTTTTTTTTTTTTTTGGTTGTTTTTTTATTCAAAATATGCACATACATATGTATACATATTTTTGTTTGTGATCTGTGCATGCTAACTAGCCCATAATATCTTGGTATTTTATTTCAGATTCAACTCTAACATTTGGAAACATTCTTTATCTGCTCCTATTTGGATGGTGGATCAGCCTGTTTTACCTCCTTATTTCAATTGTGATGTTTATCTCTATTCTAGGGTATCCCTATGGTAGGTGAAACAGTACATTTAGGTGACAGGTTGTTCAGGGATATACTTCTTGTTGGTCACTTTCTTTGACTAATGATTTGACCAGATTGTGTTATGTGAACTAGCATCACACTGATATTGGTCTAAATGGATACCACAATCTAACTTGTGTGTGTATGTAAAAGAACCATAAAATAGAATGTGTAGTTTCCACACTAAATTGTATCTGATCTGTCTGAAAAACCTGCCTGAGACCACAATATACTTCCTATTAGCTAAATAAATGTCTATGTGAGTTTGGCAAAGTTTAATTCTTTTATGCATTACTCCTCCTACTTTAGGTGTACTGTGTTTAAGGCTTTCAAGGTACTTTGTGTGGCCATTTGGAAAAGTTATTTTGAAGGTAAGAGCAGTTGCAATGAATTTTGTGTGTCTGTGCATTTGCCCCGCAGCAGACTTATGTCTTTTAGTATGTTAGTATGTTTAGTATGTTTCTGTAACATTTGTTTTTTGTTCAATCAATGATTATGCCAAAAATTTTGTGGTACTTACGGACCCAGAATATGTAAATGGAGAATGTACAGCGTTAAGTACACAGATCTAAATTATACATGCATCTTCCTCCATTGGATTTACACTCTACTGGGGGACTTAATGGATAGTAATGCACTTTCTAATTGCAAGACCATTTTGCAGTTTAATTCCCACGCAGCGATTTTGAAAAATGAATAGCAGTGTATAAAATATTTAGGGTCGAAGTATTTTAAATGAGTGATTCTGGATATATTGTTATATCTGGTGTTTTTCAGGCATCTTTATGATGCTATCCTCAAGGATAATTATCCCTTTAGTCCAACTTGCATGGCACTATGTGTAACTGCAGGCACATGCTGCTGTTGAATTCAAACGGAAAATATCTGCTAGTTCCCATTTGCTTAAAGGGGTTTTGCAGTGTAAATGGGCATTTTATGATGCTGCAGGGGACAGAACTGTGCTATTATACTTACCTTGCCGTTTCGCTCCACCGCAAATGGTGGTTCCTGGGCCGCTTCCTGTCCACCGTTGTCATGATCTTCTGAACTTATGCTGACGCACCATGCAGGCAGGAAGTAAACGCTCAGTACTGTCTATACTGATAAACACTAAAAAAATGGTGCCAAAAATATCACATCTACTGTTTTAGATTTTAAGTTATAACCACAGGTACACTTTAAGTATATATTTATTAAAATCAAAGATTTAACTTTTTTTAAAGTAGTAAAATTAATCAAAATTTATACAAATAAAGTATCATAATCACACTGATCCACAGAATATAAATGTCAGTAACTTGCATGACATAAAAACATTTTTCTTTTTCTCAAATCCCCTCTCCCCCCTCCACCAGTTTTTCCACACATTTAATGGTAAAAAACTGTAATAGGACTAAAAAAAAAAGGTATTGAGAAAGTACAGTTGGTCCCACAAAAGAACAAGCCCTCATATGGCTCTGGATGGAAAATTAAGAGTTATGGCTTTCAGAGGATGAGATGGGAAAAATTAAAGCACAAAAGTGACAGTACACCTGGTCTTGAATGGGTTAATAATCTTCCAGCAATGTTAAACTTTTCTGCATACATCTGCCTATATACTGAGCTTCTCACTGCTTTATTGCACAATATTCAGCGTGTATAACATTTAACATGTACCTTTTTCTGAAAATCAAAAAAAACCATTGAGAATACGCGATGGAATTTTAATTACCTACTTTGTCCTTGATTCCAAAGTGTTTTCTTGTTTTATCTAGAGTGGTATAACACACCATAGAAAATGTTATGTAAGGTTCTCCAAGTGTGAGGCCATTCCAGAGGTTGATGAGATGGAGAAGACTCCCCTTATAGAAAAGTGTGAGAGACGTGCTCAAGTCTCTGCGGTCAACTACTGGGTAATTCTTTGCACTCTTGTATGCTACAACTTGTACAGCTGCTGATTGTACTACACTTTTTATCCATGTTGTGTATTTTATTCTTCTCAGTGGCGTGCCAGCACCTACATTTGGCTGCTTGGGGGATATCCTTTGCTCGCATTAGTCCATGGACTTGCCTGTTTTTTCTCCTGGATCTTGGTCTTTTTCATTCCAGTAACCAAAATGAATGGCAGGGTTTTCTGCACTGTGCTTTTAATGCCTCCAGAGCATGTTTACATCCGTTGGGAAAACAAGGTGCGATATGGGAAAGGTCTACTCTGTAAAAGCCATACCCCAATGGTCCAAATTGTAGTATTTTTAACAGTTCAAAAGTTGTGCACTGTGTTCTGCTTAAACACTTTTCTTAAAGGGAATCTGTCAGCTGTAATTCATGTTAGGACAGGGAGACGTGATACCTTTCATATATCTATCTGTGCTTCCAGAATGTAGATAATACTTTTATTTTCGGGTACAAGGAGTCAGAGGCTTTTCCAAGCTCCTGAATAGCTACAAGCTGGAATGTCTTCTCTCTCCCCCTTGACACCTGGAAGCTGAGTCCCAAGCAGGGTCAGGTATAGGAGGGGGGGGAGTAAGGAACTGTTACAGCACAGGAACTCGGGGAGACCTTTGTGACTCTTCATACTGTAAAATAAAACATTTTTTTAGGTTTTTCACACAAATATATGAAAGGTACCCTGTGTCTCCTTGACCTAACAGCTATCTAATAGTGTTAGCAGTTTAAAACATGAATTGCAGCTGACAGATTCCTTTGCGTATGTTTTTCTCATCCTTGTCAGCTTGTCAGGGATTGTCAGCTTGCTTAGGTATTGGTGTGTGAACAAAACAACATGCATTTACCTCCCCGACTCCAGTGCTGTGGTCCACTGTCCTTTGCTTCGTACACTGCTGCTTTCTGGTCTATAGAGGGGACATGGGACGTGATGTTCCAAAGTCAGTCATTGGCCGTAGTAGGGGTTTCGCCTCTGCCACTGACTGACTGAGCAGGCCTAATACATCATGTCCCAGATCCCACTAAGACCTAGAAGCAGCCGGGAACTGGAGCGGAGGACAGCGGACCCCAGCTCGGGAGTTGGGGAGGTAAGTTAATTTTGTTATGTTTACCTGTGTGTCATAGCTGTGTGTATGGATAAGCTCTCACTGTATGATATTGCATGACATATAATAACAGTTTTGTTAATATATTTCCTAGGTGGACAATCCATATCATGCAGAAGTTGTTCTCTGCTGCTATTATGCTGTTAATGTGTATTACTATAAGTACACTGTGGATGGACTCAATGTGTTTGCTGTTAGTATCCTTTGCTGTGTTTTTTTTTTTTTTTTTTGTGGTGTGGTTCCCCCTCTCCCCCCTGCCTGCTCTATCACTGAGTGAGCAAAAAATCTGTCTGAGAAATTTATCTTTTTCTGAGTGGCCACTACATTGTAGGAAATTTGTAGAAAGGCCTGTTTGGAAATTAAAAAAAACAAACAAACATTTTATTTGTGTCAGGTTAAAACATTGTTTACTTTTGCTTGTGCAGCCCCCTACAGCTTGCTGCATGAGCTTTGTTTTCTCTATACTTGTACACCACATATATGAATCCCCACTGCAAGCTGCAATGTATCTCCCCTCCCTTCCTCTCCAGCCTGTGTAAGCTGCTGTCCAAGGTTTCTCTTCTTCCATATCCACCATCTAAACAATTTAGAGATGAGCACAACTTAAGCATACTTGAGTTTGATTGTTCAGTATTCAAATACAGGTGGCTGAAGAAGTTGGATGCGGGGCCTAAGGCTGCCTGAAAAACATGGAAACAGCTATAGTCTTTCTAATACTGCATCCAACTACTTCAGCCACCTGTATTTAAATGCTGAACGATTGGACTCGAGCATGCTCAAGTCACACTCAATGCTAGAGCTAATGTGTAAATTCCCTCCTGATATCGCTTAACACGGTCTGACAGAATTTTCTTATCTTTGTAAGTATCGGCCAAATGGTTGGAGGATTTCTAATGGAGACATTTTAGAAAATTGCTACATCTTATGTTTCTGGAAACAGATGAACAACAGATTAATAAAATGTGGCTGAACCAGCTTATTTTTATGATACTTGTTGTTTATCTAATGTTTATGGTCCAGAGGGGTTTAGATATGTTTTCTGGATGGTGAGAGACTTCAGTCTGATTAGTTGTTTCCTATTATGTAGTTTTCAGCACCTTAACTATATTTTATAGATCTAATAGTATTGGTGATTGTGTCGCTTGTCCTTGGCTATGTGGACAGTCACAACTACTACACAAGCTCCCCTGTGAAATTCACACTTTCTTTGCTCTCCATCATGCCGTTGTCCTACTATATTGGAATGGCTATAGCAAGGTAAGGCATCTTTGCACCCTTAGTACAGTTATCTCTCAACTCCAGTGGCTGACCTCAATTTTTTAATATATTAAAATCCTTTCCTATTTATTATACAGTTTATATACATATCAAGTTATAGTGACACAATTTTACAATGTTTTCAACACAATGTGGCCTTTCCTGGACTATTGTAAATTAATTAGGTACATCGCTTTGGGATTTTTACCTTAATGGCTTGGAGCCGGTGCAGGTATGCTGGTGGCATGGTCCTTTTCTTGAACTGCCCCCTGGTTCTTGCACATGGTGCCTGTCTTTTCCCTAGCATTAACCCGCACTGGGGACAGGTCTTCTGGCTCACAGGCCCACGGTGTAATGATCTCTCCTTCCCTCCCCTCTGTGATGCGGCTCCATTAGAATTCATGGAGTCTCATCACAGAGGGGGATGGGGTTTTGTCACATTGGGGGCCAGCGGGCCTTGCTCCAGTTCTCTGTGCAGGGCCGGTGCTTAGGAATAGACTAGCGGTGGTTCAAAAAAGGACCACGCCACCAGCATCCCCTCACTGGCACCAATCCATTAAGGTAAAAATCCCAAAGCGATGTACCTGATTCATTTAGCAAACTTTCTCCCATTGTTGGCAGCTCATTGTTTAAGTTGCTGACCACTCTGCAGTAAAAGCAGTGGTCAGACTAATATACTTACAAGAAATTAGGGATACTTGACTTGCAGGTGAAACTTAAATGTAAAATGAAAAATGTAAAAAGTTCATGCTGCAGTGATAATATATCATGTAAGTAGGGCATTTAGGTAGAAGCAAGCAATGGTGACTTCTTTATCTCAAACTATTTATTTAGACAAAAGCTAACAACAGTGGTGGGTACACACCAGCAAAAAAGTGAAAAACTGTCAGTGTCTTAATAACTTGAGCATCAATTAAAAATTAACAATGACGTCTCATGCCCATCAACAAGTTGACTTATTGTTTGCTGAGGCATAGGGGCCCAGAGGTTTTTAAGGTTCTGTGCTACAGAGTTAATATCCTCAATACAGTAAGGGGTTTACACTGTGTGTGTGTGTGTGTGTGTGTGTGCGCAATCTGTTTGGATCAGTTTTTTCATTAACTTCCATTATAAAAAATAAAATAAGCATTAAAACGGATGTTGGCCACTCCATTTGAGGTACTCCTGTCTCCAGCAGCTGTTCTCTATTGAGGCAACATCGATGAACTGTAGCATTTTCACATGATGGCTGGAATTATACAGTCAGGTGGTGTGTATTACGCATACACGCTCCTTAAAGGTAAAATGTTCATACCTGCTGACTGTATAGTCACACCTATCACCTGATATTCATTCATTCCCATTATTATAATTATGTTCATGGTCATCTGACTGTTAACTAAATTGCCAGACAAACTAAAAACCAGCTTAACTTGGAAACAGTGAGCATATCATGAACCTGTATATAGGGCACCCTAGGGTATTTAATGATAGTAACACAACCATTTTTTTTTAGCTTCATGACCTCTTTAAGGGACTACTGTATTGTTGTTCCTTTGTCTGCATGTATGATTTATAGTGCCAACATGTTCCACTGTAGTTTGTGTGCACTTTTAACTTGTGTTTTTTTTCCCCCTGCCATCTTGTGGACAACTGTAGTATATCAGCTCAGAGTAACTTTGCATTAGGAGCAGTGGTAAATGCTACATTTGGCTCTATTATTGAACTGACCTTCTACATCACTGCACTGATAAAGGGAGCAAGAGAGGATAACAAGTGCTATGAGGAAGTGGTGAAGTCTGCCCTGACTGGCACATTGCTGGGGTGTGTCCTCTTCGTTCCTGTGAGTCCTGTGCAATCTGCAATCCTAGACAATCTGTGCAATTTACTGCAAATAATATTGACTTTTTAACAGTTTTATTAAGAAAAACTAAGAGCAAATGTATGTAGTAAAGAAGTCTTTGCATAAGGTGAATTCTTGAACGTACTGTGATTTTCTAGGGCCTGTGCATGGTTATTGGAGGAATAAAGCATCGCGAACAAAGATTTAATAGTCGTTCAGCTGGTGTGGGCTCCGCTCTGCTCTTCATTTCTGTTGGAGGTGAGAATCCTGTGGGCTCTCTACAGTATTCTGTTGTATATGATGTTTTAAGAAACCTCATAATTTTAAGTGTTCAGAAGTTCTATTACAGGGTGTAATTAAAAATAGCTGGGCCCAATAGCAAACTTTCAATTGCCCCACCCCACACACACATACACACAATTTTTCGCCATCTAATAGGACCCTTATCCACAAAAGTAAGACAATTTTTCATGCATGATAACACCATATACTTTAGTACTCAGCTACCAAATAACAAACGTATGTAAAGAGCAAATATTGTAACCACCATATATAATACTGCTATACTGTTACTGACCAAATCCACGATACTAAGACCAGTAGCACCAACAGAAAGACAAAGAGAAAATATTACCATAACATAAAATCCACTGTACAAAGACCAATATCACCTCATTCAGTGACCATGTAAAGGTAGATACCAGCTGTACACAGGCTCTGCAGACCATATAAGTGAATACAGTGCAGTAAAATCCAGTGACTTACAGGGGGCATCTTCTCTAAGTGAATCACAGGGGGCTTCTCTAATTGCAGTTGCTCGCTTTAACCTTTTCTTCAATGTCATGAGGTTTTGTCCCAGCCATGACTCAACTCCACAGAATCTGTGAGACAAACATGTAAGGCTCCTCACTCATGCACCATCATCATCCTCCACATTTTATTGCCTCCTATGTGCCCCCATATAGCAGTTAGGACTCTGTCTCTATGTGGTAGTTAGACTCTTCTATGCCTCAAATATAGAAGTTTGGTCTCTCTATAGTTAGTCCTCCTCCCAGTAGATGGCATCTCCCCAAGTATTCTACCCAGTAGATAGTGTCCCCCCCCTTGTAGTTGTCCCCTCTTGTGTTAGACCTTGAGTAATGTCACTCATGCGCCGAAGCACTGAGGGAGGGAGCGGCCTCCTGTGGCCAGAGGCACAGTGCTGCCTGCAGTTACAAGAGTTATTGGCAGGGTGGGGAGCCAATTGCTCCTCACCCTGTCAATCCCCGCATTGAATTTAACTACACTCATCTGATCAGTGAGTATTAGGGTCTATTTACACAGAAAGATTATCTAACAGATCATCTGCCAAAGATTTGAAGCCAAAGCCAGAAACAGACTATAAACAGAGATCAGGTCATAAAGGAAAGCCTGAGATTTCTCCTCTTTTCAAATCCATTCCTGGCTTTGGCTTCAAATCTTTGGCAGATAATCTGTCAGATAATATTTCTGTGTAAATGGACCCTAACGGAGGCCAATTATTGTCTGAATGAGCATTTATAGGAACTGCTTAGTGATTATCATCCCATGTAAATGGGCCTTAAGTTTTTTTTTTCTCTTTTCTCCTCTACTTCTTCTTTTTTTTTTTTTTTTTTTTTTTTTTTTTATACTTTTCTCATGTGTGGGCCCTCTCACACTGACATATTTCCCTCCTTTTTCTTTAGTGGTTTCTGTATCCTATTTATAGGATACATGTAGATAACCATACTTGGCTTTCTTGTCCATAAAGTCCTAGCAAGGTCTAATGCCTTTAATGACTCCACAAGGTTTTGGTTTATATGCATTCAATAAAAAAAAATAAAGCTGTGTTCTTTCTAAACTTTGAACCTTCTCTCTATAACTGGTTTTAGGGAGATTTGTCTGATATTTGATATTTGATGTGGAGGTCACCTTATATCTCGGGTCTGTGTATTCCTGAGGGATAGGATGATTAAGGATTTTACACCTTTGTTTCTTTATAAATGGAAGTCCAGTTTGGGACCTGACCTCGCAGTTCAAGATAGTTTGCTATGCATCTTTACCTTCAATTTCTGGTTATATATACAAAAACAACTATAAAGTACTCTAGATTGTAGAGGAGCCCTAATATCCTCTGTTTTCTAAGCTGATTTATGTCTATATCAGGGTTGCTCTGGTCATAGCCTTAGAGTGTTATTACATGGGCTGGTGGGGGCCCGATAATAACTGTAAATGAGCGCCGATCTCTTAGATCGTCGCTCGTTTACTGGGCCTATTACCAGTAGTGGATTATAATAGGTCCCTTTCGGGCGGTAGTCCTGAGTTCCTGGGGGCCCCATGGCCACCCAAACAGACTTATACTTTCAGTGGTGTATTGTCTCCTGGCTACATTTCTGTCATTATTTGCAAAAAATCTGTTTTTTTTTTAACCTCAGTTTTGCACAAATCAGGGTATCATGACATTATCTATCCTGCACTATGAGCATCAAACTAGTGCTGTCATAGTTACAGAGGGGTTGGGGGCCCCGGCTTGGTGAACAGCCCGGGGCCTATAGTAAAGTTAATCCTCCCCTGCCTATTACACAGCCCGATAATAGTTACCGATGTCCTTGCAGCCCTTGCCTAAACTGTATACATTACCTGTCCATGCTGCAGGGCTCCTCTTGCGCTCTGCTTCTCCCAGGGTCCCGGGCGCTCCAGTTTCAGAGCGGCCTGTTTGAGCTGACAGGCCGCTCAGCCAATCACTGGCCACGGCGGTCACGGGGGACCAGGGAGAAGCAGAGCGCAAGAGGAGCCTGGATAGATAATGTATGGACTTTGCATAGCATCAGCCGCCAGCCACGCACCGCTATTACACGTAGCCATGCGCGGTCGGCGCCCGACAATTATACGTCCAAACCTATATCAATGATCAGCCAATGATCGACCGAGAATCATTCCATGTAATAGTACCCTAAAAGATCATTCTGGAGAGGCAAGATAAGGCTGGAAACAGAGCTAAAAGACTACTTCTCTGATGCAAAAGTGATAGAAATGAAACCTTGCAGACTTTTTTTAATAAACGGCTATGAAGAAAAGGTTTTTGCATGAGGTGCAAAGCAATAAAAAATGGTTTCAAATGTGTCCTTAGCCTTTGGGTTATCCAACAACTGACCTTGTATTTTTTACCATGTGTAAATCTGGTTTGTGGTGGTTTGTGTATCAGCACTACATGTAACAGTTTTTCTCTATCTTTTAGGTGTGTTTGCACCCACTCTCTTTTCCAAAGTGTATGGAAAAATGATTTGTGGAGATTGTTTGAATTTAGGACAAAATGGAACAGATAGGTACATCTGTCAGAATTGCCATACAGAGTTGGTAAGTAGTAATGCATATACATGGATGTTGAATTAAAGTGCAATTGCATAAACAGCTTAAACAGAACCTGTCAGGTCACCAAGGCTTCATAGAAAGGTCAAGAAAATAGTGTTTCAATGCAACTCTGCAATAATGCAAACAGCCAAAAAAGTTGAAATGCTGAGCTGTTATCCCATCCCAACGGAGGACATCTTGCAGCTTCCAGTCATGCTTGCCGCACCCCTTCCGTTGAGCTTTTAGAAAAATGTATTTTTAAAGGTATTTAAAGGTATTTTTCCGCTTGCTTCTCACTCAGTATCTCTTATTGTAGATTGGACGAAACGGCACAGCCTTTTATAATGACATAAAGTAAGTACTGGCTATATTCAATATGTACTCTGATTTACCAATAAATGCTTAAAGGGGCATTTGCATGTTGCAAAATCATGGCTTCTGGACCCTTGTTTTAACATCCTCTGTGTGATTTTTTTTTTTTTTTATTATATTTTTTTAACATTTTTTTTTTCCCATTAAACAGTAGGCATTTTTAGCACAGAGTGCATATATGCATTTTTTTATTTTTAGTTACAACAGGCATCCTGTGAAACAAAAAAATTATACCAAGGTAGCGGTGTGTGGAAACACAAAGAAAGTATACTTGCCTGTCCCCATTCCCCTGTAGCGCCAATCCCGGGTCTCGCTGACAGTCCTGCTGATGGATTGCCTACTTAGCCAGTCAGTGACAGGGGCGGTGTCCTGCCCCAGTCACTGATTTGCTGGACAGGCAATCCATCAGGCAGGTATGTGTCCATGCAGCTGGAGGAGCTGCAGGAGGCCGGTGGCTGTCAGCAATACTTGGGAGTGGTGCTACAGAGCACAGGGATTGGCAAGTATATTTTGTTTATTATGTTACTGCACCCCCCTGCCTGTCATTTTGTTTGTTTTACAGGACTTTTCCTTTAGCTTAGAATGTCTAATTTTACATAATAGCAGTAAAGAAATATAGGTATATTTTTATACATGTGAAATTGCCTTACAGTTTACAGTGAATCCGGTGTAATCCATGTTCCAAAGTGCTAGATAGCTGATAGGTCAAGGTGACACGTCATCCCTAATATATAGGTCTGTCATTTGTATTAAAAGGTACCTAGGAAAGATCTTTTGAACATGGACATTTAAGAGCCAAGGAGCCTGGAGGTTTCTATACAAAAAATGCAAGGACATTTCAGTGATTCTAAGCTTTTTGTAGTTTAAAAATTGTTATTCATAGTGGCTAATGTGCTGTATTATTGAAAACTGATTTATTAAACTGCACATAATGCTGTGGCATATAGTGCACTTGTCAGTGGATGCCTTTTGTCATAAATGGTTAATTTTGTTATATCTTATCAGAGAAATATGCTTCTTTCTATTCTTACCAAGCTCACAACAGCTTACTGTGAGTATTAGATCTCCAGGGCTTGATTCACTGCTCACCCCTGCTTTATAATGTCCTCTGTGCTGCTGCTTCAGGAGGGTATACTATTAAGACATAGAAGAGCAGTGTTCTGTGCCTGTGCAGTGTATGGAGCTTCCTAAGAGGCTTGGCTGCACCCACTAGCTCACAAACAGCTGACGTTTAGGGATAAAGCTTGCAGAGCAAAAATGCTGATGCAAATACCATAAACCAATTATATAATGGTCAGTAAAAGGTGCTACTCCTAATATACAATAATCTCCCTCCCAACAAACACACTTCATGCGGTTTAAAGTCTTCTCTCTACCTCACCGAAGTTGTCTGTGCTGTGGATCATATAAGTTCCTTCATTAATAAGCCTTTGTGCAACAATTGTGTCCAGTCCACTGTGTATTATGGAATTTATTTGGATCAGTATAGAGAATATCAACAGGAAGTGTGCAAAAATGTCCTTGTGTGGTGGTAATTTAGCTATCCTTGTTTAATTGGTAATTTTGTGTCATTATCTTTTTGCTTAGGCCTTTGGTGTACACCGTGTCCATTCTTTTGCCTGCTGCCTATGTTATAGGACTTATTTTCACTCTGAAGACTCATTCCCATATTTATGATATCCACATCAGTGACTGTCATGGTAAGATTTACAGAAAATTGTTAATATTTGCATAGTGATCCTTTAAATTGGAGAAACTTTGGATAAACTATGCTAAGTAAAACTAGTAATTGTAAGCACCTCACGCACCACGTACTGCTGAGTGTCAGTGAACAGGATTCTTAGAATGAAACACACAGCGCTATCAAAATGCTGACGATCTCCCAGGTGTTTATACTGGACAGAAACTCCTCACGCCTCCTGCTGTACAGACAGCTGCAACAGCCATACTTGCTTTTTGGGAGCTGTGTTGTACATCTTTGCATGGCGAGAAGCCAACAGCGATGGCTAGGGAAAAGCCAGAGGGACTGCAGTCTCTTACTTTTTGTTCTGGCTCCACCACTTTTCCTTTGCCATAAATCTGCTTACATTGTTATTCGGGAAATGTTGTCTTGATGGATTGAAGGAGTACTCCAAAGAAACAAAAACAAAAAAATGGTGCCAGAACGTGCCAGAACGCACCATAGAAAACCTCTACTGCTTTGGACAGTTCCTGAAACACACAGGTGGAGGCAGAGAGCACAGTGTCAGACTGAAAAAAACGCACCACTTTCTTTAGGGCATACAGGGGTTATCCAGCGCTGCAAAACATTGCTACTTTCTCCCAGAAACAGCACCACTCTTGTCTCCAGTTCAGGTGTGGTTTGCAGCAAAGCTTCGTTTACTTTAATGGAACCGAGTTACAAAACCTCACCCAAACTGGAGACAAGAGTGGTGCTGTCTCTGGAAGAAAGGGCCATGTTTTGTTGTGCTCGATCACCCCTTTTAATGAAGTAATTTACAAATGTGTTTAACTTTCTGGCACTCTATTTGAAAACAAATATTTTCTCCAAGTATCCCTTTAATTTCTAATTCTTGGCTCATGAATGTTTTTTAATGTGAACACTTTCTGTTCAAATTGCGATTTACTACAATTCTTGCCAAATGACTAATTTCAGTATGTGACGGCACACAAAAATATAATATCAGTATAAATCAATAACTATAAGTATAAATTTACCAGTCTTGTGTACTTGTACCAGCTTTTTCTTTTCTTCTTAGTGCCTGGACATCATCACAGTGCTGTGGTGCACTGGTCCCGATGGCGAGCAGTGGTTATTCTTATTGGTTCCACACTATTAATGTCAGCTTGCGCGGATCTTGCTACTGAACATATTAGCCCCATACTTAAAGGAGCAACAGTATCTCAAGTAAGTAAATCCCATTCATCCCAGATATAAGGGGCGTTCCAACAGTGCAGTGTAATAGATCAATTATGGTATAATATGAATATTCCTTAAAATGTCACTGTCGTTATAACTTTTAAAATCTAAATTAACAGTAGATGGGATATAAAGCAAGTTTGCAATTTACATTCATTATTTTCTTGTTGTTATCATGCTGTAAAAAAAAAGCTGAACTTACCAAAAATCCAGGCCCAGTCTCCTGGAGGCAGATTTTCTGACTTTCTAAACACAGGAATTCTGGCCAGTAAGAGTCACAGCTAAATGTGTCCATCAGTCACATGACTGCCTTCTCTCTTTGAGCTCAGATGATCTGGGATGCACAGGACTTTTTGATTTCTGACTGTTTCTAGTTTTTGAGGAAAGAAAAAAAAAAAAAAGAATCAGAAAACAGGAACTGCTGTGTTTTCCATGATAACTAAAAAAAATATGCAATATTGCAAACTTGCTTTATATCACATCTACTGTTGATTTTTAGATTTTAAAAGCTTTAAAGCGAATGTACCACGGCTACATCGCTTTTTTGGTTTCTTTCAGGCATAGACCAGCGCCGGTGCAGAGATGCTGATACCGCCTTTCAGATTTTTGTCTACATGACACCTAATCACTTTTTCATATACTTTCATTTCTCACAATTTAAAATCTAAAAGCTGTTAGAAAATGTGCTCTCAGCAGGTGAACCTACTTAAGTTACACCCTGTTTTTTTTTAAAAGCTGAAGTGACAGTTTCATTGAATGGGTTGTCCAGCGAAAATCTTTTTCTTTTAAATCAACTGGCTTTAGAAAGTTATATAGATTTGTCATTTACTTCTATTAAAAAATCTCTAATCTTCCCATACTTATTAGCTGCTGTATGCCTTGCAGGAAATAGTGTTTTCTTCTGACACAGTGCTCTCTTCTGCCACCTCTGTCTGAAACAGTAACTCTCCATAGCCAATTGTCACTGCGCACACAAAAATAAACAGGCCACCGCAAGCCTACATATATGTAAGCGCCCAATGATGTGCTTAATATTACATGCTATCACTGACGGACCACTGTTCACACCCCAGGGCATATAAAACATAACTTTTATTACAAAAATTCTAAGATACAAAAACCAAAAGAAATAGTGACAAATCGTGCTAGTGTGTCCCTGCACCTATTGTTAAGGTACTACGATATAGGAGGCTGAAAACATTCACAGATAAATGGCCAGGGGAGGAATGTGCTCTCTCACAGCTACGTAAAATATTTTCTCACCCTGCCTTTTGGGGATGCCCACCTCCTTAATAGGGTGGCCCCAACTACAGTGCCAGTCCCTTCCTAATCAATAAGTGCAGGGAAAAAAATAACAAAGAGGTGACAACAAAAAACACGTGAATATAAAAAGAGGCGACCCAACCAACACCCTATATACAGTAATCTATGTACAATTCCGACGCGTTTCTCCTGTCTGAATACACAGGTTCTTCAGGGAAACAAGTGTCTAATATACGATAAATTAGAATATAATGTAATGGATATAGGATATCACAGTGCGAACCACACCTAAGTATATAAAATGATTAACAGTAGAATGATTGAAAACAGATTTGTAGATTCATTCAGTTATTTTTATGGGCTCCACGTATTGCCAAGTGCAGTTTACCATACCAGGAGGCATCTGCCACATATACCCAATGTAAAATTCATGGCATCCACCATAGAACAGGTACAAAGTATAATTAGCCACCTAATGTATGGGGCCAAAAACAGCAGACACGATTATCCACCTGATGTATGGGGTTAATTGATGTTACAGTATAGGCTGACCCACTGCATGCCTCCAGTAGTCAGACATGATACACAAGCCCAATAATTATATCCAACAGTCACATCCCGGCATCCGCCGTGGAGGCTGTCTGTCAAGGATAAGTCACTCACAGAGAGATAACGAATATACTTAGCTCTCCGGGATGTAAGAAATCGCAGTATTGGTTACTGAAGGGCCCTATGGATGTTGGTGGGTCCGGTCAGATGTTGGTCTGAGCCCCTAGAGTCCCACTACTCACTCTTAAATACCTCTATTGCGGCGTGCGGTTCAAATGCATCCACATCCGGTTAGTGGGCCACATCACACGTCACTTCCGGCAAGTGGAACGCAATATGCGCTCCACTGCCGCTACCACGGGAGGTCATCGGGAATGCGCTTAACTTCCCGTGATTGGAATGCAACGGCGCTCCACCACTGTTACCGCGCAAGTCCTCATGTATCATTAGGGGTATACCCAACAAATACATATCCAGAGCAATCTCCATTCTGGCTATTTTTATAGGTAATGTGCAGCATTGAATACTCAGATATATCTAGTCACATGATTATAAACAGCCAATAAACATATGGTCACATGATTCAAAAACGGCTAATCAGGATAAAGGTTGTACGCATGAATTTTCAGTTATTGGACCGCAACATGTGCTCCAAAACTGAATGGAGTAAAGATGTAGTGGGAGTCAGTGGAACGCATCTTGCGCACCACCACATAGAATATAAGAACCAAAACCAAGATAAAGTGATTACATGCTAAATGTATTAACATATGTTCAAGATTATAAATAATAAAGATTGATGGGTCTGTTACAATCATGCTGCTATATCGTCACATTCTCGGTTATATTGCTTGCTCAGTGGAGTGTCACTTCCAGAGGGCCCAATATAAGCTTAATAGTTTATTGTATAAATGAAGTTGATAAAAAATCCATAAATAACTAGATTCATACTGAATACATTTTATATAGATTCATAAGTGTGGACAGCAGAACAATATAAATAGATTAGAAGTAGATAACACAGATATGCCGGTCAGAAAAAAGCCACATTTCTTTTTTTTTTTTAGTAACAAACAGAAACTGAGGTCCTAAATGTCACAAAAAGCAAGTAAACGAAATACTCATTCACGCCAAGAGGGGTCACGGATTTTAGACGATGAACCCACTGCGTTTCCTTGAAATAATCTCTTTTGCTTGTCCCTTTCTCTAGGGGAGGGACGAACCATGTCTATAACCTGAAATCTGATAGCACAGGGACTGGTATTGTGAACATTACACATATGCATAGCCACTGGTTTATCACGATTATTCCCTATGTCACCCATGTTCTAGAATTTGACTGCGACATTCTCTTTTGGTCTTTCCAACATAGGTGAGGCCACATGGGCAAGTTGCCAAATAGGTTTGGGGCCACCCTATTAAGGAGGTGGCCATCCCCAAAAGGCAGGGTGAGAAAATATTTTATGTGGCTGTGAGAGAGCACATTCCTCCCCTGGCCATTTATCTGAATATTTTCAGCCTCCTATATCGTAGTACCTTAACAATAGGTGCAGGGACACACTAGCACGATTTGTCACTATTTCTTTTGATTTTTGTATTTTAGAATTTTTGTAATAAAAGTTATGTTTTATATGCCCTAGGGAGTAACTCTCCAGAGCAGCAGCAAGTAATTTACAATTTTACAAGTAGATTACAAATCTATATAACTTTCTGAAACCAGTTGATTTGAAATAAAAAAAAAAAAAAAAAAAATTTCACTGGACAACCCCTTTAATAGTAAGAATTTAAAGATGTAATTGTTATATAGTTTGGCTGTGATCTGTTAGTGTATGGGGGTCAATTTTTTTAGGAATGTATTTTTATTTTTTGTCAGTATTTTATTGGAGTCACTGTCCTGGCGATGATCCCAGAACTTCCAGAAATCGTGAATGGAATACAGTTTGCTCTTCTGAATAACCTGAGTTTAAGGTTGGTAACTTAATAGGATTTAAAGCATGTTTGTCAGTAAATCTGTGTTGCCATGGTCAGCAACATTATTGAATATTGATGTAATTTTTTTTAGCAGTAATTTGTAGTGTACTCTTGCACAGCTTTGAAAATGTACGCTAGCTTGGAACTTGCATATATTTGATTTGCATTTTACACATGTTAGCAGGGCAGCCAGACCCCTTTCATGTGACACCCATATGCACAGTCCCTCTGTGCCAACCCCTGTGCTGCAGATCAGCAAAAGGTTTTTAAAACTTTGTGCAAAAAGGTGACTTTTCTCTGATCTGCACCAGACCACCTTTGAGACTGTGGACTATAGCCTATTGTTCCCCTTTTCCTACTTGCTGTTTAGGATTCTCATAATTTACCAATACTGTGTTTGTAGTGGGGGGAGAAGGTTTTCACTCATTGTTTTGGGGAAACAATATAAGGGAGGATTAGAGGAGATCTTATTGGTTAGAGCACTTGGCATAGTTACTATTTGACGGTTATTTGGTTTTACTCTCCAGCATAGAAATTGGGAGCTGCATTGCTGTCCAGGTGTGCATGCTACAGATTCCTATTCTGGTGCTGTTCACTGTTTTCTATGTAAGTAACTCCTTTTTACAGATATCACTTTCTTGTGTCTTCTTTATAGTGTTTAATTATGTAGTTAAACTTCCTTCTTATTCTGTACATTACTAAAAAATAAAACCTCTTTGCCAACAGATTCCACTGACTTTTCTAATCTCTCTCAGGTTTCTAAAAGAGAGATGTTTCCACTACATGTTTTTCCATCAGATGTTAGGGGGGATTCATAATGCGTTGTTTGTACACCATTACAAAGGTTTTCTGGCATACAGCATAGTCTATACGTAGTGTAACTGACTACTTCTGGTCAGTTTTGTGGCAGTATACATTGGTATGTTTTGTTTGCAGGACACAAGTCTGGTAAACTATACATTTGTGTCCTGCAAATAAAATGTATATTGGTGTAAAACAGACCAAATTTAGTCCCAAGTACATTATGTTTGGTCTAATAAAGCCAATAGCCACCAGTCTTTCAAGCAATATAAACCACTTCCATTGAGTACATTTTACAGGGATACAGCATTTTTTGCTGCATCTTCTATTTTTTTTTTTTTTTTATCTATCCAGAATTAGAAAGACATAGCTCCTTTCTTCCACAAACAGCACTACTCTTGTCCTCAATGTGTGCGTGGTATTGCAGCTCCGTTCTTTTGAAGTGAATAGAACTGAATGGTTATACCGCACACAACCAAAGGACAGGTGTAGTATTGTTTTTGGAAGAAAGATATGTTTTAAGCCACTACAGTTACGATTCCTGTCCTATGACCTAATCTATGTATTTCTCCATCCAGCCAACAGGATTTACTTTAGTATTTAGTGATCTGCACCTATGGGCCAGCATGTTTAGTGTGATCCTGATGAACTACATCTTTATGGATGGGAAGTGTGACTATTTTCAAGGTAGGCACTGGATTTATTTTATGTTTATTTTTTTAAACAAACGTATTATTTTCACAAAGCCAAAGACAAATATACAATATACATAGAATTCCCAAGGGAGAGCAGTTACACAGAGATCGAATGCAAGAAACGTAGCAAGAGATAGCAATGAACAAGAAAAGTCCTTGGCTGGTCTGGTCCTAAAAATCATGTTGCGGCGATGAGAGAAAATAAGAAGTGTAACAACGAAAATGTCCATGTGGAGACAGTGAACGTATTGTTTGGGTCCGACCACCGAACATGCATAAGGCACAGGCATAGGGTACCAGTCACCAAGGCAAAAGTCAGCACCCTCTCTCAGGGTTCTCGTGCTGATACCTCTGGAACAACAACAGTGTCCCTAAAAGAACACCCAACTCCCAAGCCCACTACCAATGTGTCGGCGCATCTCTATAAGACAAGTTAAACGCGTAAGTAGCCCTGTGTAAGATTCTAAAGAGTGTTTCCCGCCATTGCTCATTAATCACATGTTTATGCGTCCCTTCCCATCCTCTCTACATCTGAGCAGATATGTCCTCATTGTCCAATTCCGCTTCCCACTTTTTGAGTACATTCTACTTATCCATACACAAAAACTGTTTACGTAGCACCTGGTACAGATAGGAGAGCGAGTCATGTCTGGAGCTAGGACCTATAAGGTCGTCAAAGGATCCCAAGACCTCCTCCCCCCCCCCGGAATTAGGCCCAGTCCTCCCTGCTACCTCCTGCCACGTCAGTTACCGTCAATCAAACAGATTGATTGTCACCCACTACCTGCAGGGGGCTGGAATGGCAGGGTATGAAAAGTTTGTTCTGTCTGCCTAATGGGAAGATTGGGGGGCACCAGAGAGGCATGTAGCGCGAGATGCAAAAAGGTAGGCCGTATAACTTACGTACCGGCCTCCATTATGTTAATTGTTGCTTTTGTGTTTAATATGAATGAACACAAATGTAAATAGATTTGTATAGTATCTTTAACCCCTTAGCGACCCATGACGTATCTGATACGTCATGGTGCCGCAGGGGGTGTTCAGAGCGGGGTCCCGCCGGGACCCCGCTCTGAACGGCACCGATCCCGGCTGCAATCTGCAGCCGGGCAGTGCCTCTATTAGCCGGCGCGGGTCCCGTTGCCGCGCCGGCTAATTAAGCCCTTCAATGCAGCTGTCAAACCTGACAGCTGCATTGAAGTGCTTTCCTCCGTGCATCCCTGGTGTCTAGTGGCACGGATCTCCCCCCCGCGATGCGATCGCGGGGGGGAGATCCGTTCTTCTGCCTGTGCCGGGCCTCAGCGTCGGAATGACGCTGATCCCGGCTCGGCAATAGATTGCTGTGGCCTGCAGCAGGCCATAGCAATCTATGACTGATCTAATGGATCTTTGCTGTGTATATACACAGCATTGATCTCTATGAGAGATCAGTGCTATGTATATACAAGCCCCCCAGGGGGGCTTCTAGTGTATGTAAAAAAAAAAAAGTAAAAAAGTGTTTTTATTAATAAAAAAATCCCCTCCCCTAATAAAAGTCCAAATCACCCCCCTTTTCCCATTTTATAAATATAAATTAATAAATAAATAAACATATTTAGTATTGCCGCGCACGTAATCGGCCGAACTATTAATTAATCACATTCCAGATCTCGTATGGTAAACGGCGTAAGCGCAAAAAATTCCCAAAGTGCAAAATTGCGCATTTTTGGTCGCATCAAATCCAGAAAAAATGTAATAAAAAGCGATCAAAAAGTCGTATATGCGCAATCAAGGTACCGGTAGAAAGAACGCATCATGACGCAAAAACTGACACCTCACACAGCCCCATAGACCAAAGGATAAAAGCGCTATAAGCCTGGGAATGGAGCGATTTTAAGTGACATATATTTGTTAACAATGGTTTGAATTTTTTACAGGCCATCAAATGCAATATAAGTTATACATGCTACATATCATAGTATCGTAACGACTTGAGGAACATGCATAACAAGTCAGTTTTACCATAGGGCGAACGGCGTAAATGCAAAACTCCCCGAAATCAAAACAAATTTTTTTTTTTTTAATTTGACAGCGCAAATGATTTTTTTCCGGTTTCACAACATATTTTATGGAAAAATTATGCCTGTCATTGCAAAGTACAATTGGTTTCGCAAAAAATAAGCGCTCATATAAGTCTCTAGGTGAAAAAATGCAAGCGCTATGGACTTTTAAACATAAAATGGAAAAAGCAAAAGCGCAAAAACGAAAATTGGCTTTGACCTTAAGGGGTTAATAAATGTCTGGTTTAGAGATACAGGTGAATATATTGGGGAACGGTATTATCAGTTATAATACAGACTATTTTTACATAGCATTTTTTGTGTTGCTATTTGTAAGTCAAAAACTGAAAAGCTCTTATAGCTTTTTTTCTGCTTATGGTCTACAGGTTTTTGCTTCCAAATGCTGATTCAAACAGTGCCTGTTGCATTTTTCTGATCATTATTTTGTTAGTTGCAGAGAAGTTTTATCTTCAGTCAGTAGGCCACAATGCTGGTCTTTTACCAATGCAGGTTTACCAGTTCAGTGTCCTAGTGCATGAACAGCCACCTCTTAGTAACTTTGTTATGTCTTAGACCACCTTCAAGTGTTCCTGCACATGTTGGAGGTATACATCGGTAGCCTGTCACAAAGGTTTGCTGGTGTGTACTATATATTCCTGGCATAGCTTCTCTCGCTGTTTAGCTGCATGAGCCAGACTCTATGCTTAGACTATGGAGCTTTTCTCATGCAGTTAGACTGGGAGAGAAGTGCTCAGCTGAACACTTTACCCACTCATTCTAGCAATTGTTGCCAGTCAGAGAAACCATACCCTGACCAATCAAAATGTTTGAAAAGTCTCTGACATAACAAAAAATTTTTAGTTTCACAAAAAAAAAAAAACAATATATGCTCACAAATGTACTTCACAGTCACTTTTAGGGTGCCTTCACACACACCGGATCCGCAGCAAATTTGATGGTGCAGATTTGATGCTGTGCTCAGTTATTTAGATCTAATCTGCTGCGGATCCGCTGCGATACGGTGTGTGTGAAGCTACACTTAGAATTTGTTTGACACATTGAAACAAATGGCTGCAGGAGGGGCACACTGCCGTATACATCGAGCTCCTGATCTACCAGATTGTCGTTGTATACCACAAAATTTGCATTGTATTGTGACTATGTTCAGTCTGTTTCCCAAATGTATACTGTTTTTGTGGGGGTCTCAAAAGCATGGTAGTAACTAGTACTTTCTCTTTGCAGGAACTGCCCTGGTTATGGTTTACTTCATAATGCTTGCTATGTATTTCTTTGCACCGTCTCCTGCTGGTTGCTAACTGATCACTTTGAAAGACTTGTTGTCACATGATATATTGCAAAGAATTTTCTTCTTTTAAGGTACACTGATAGTGGAATAGTGGAATGGGAAGAGGCAGGATCATATACAGTATTACACTTCCAAATCAATACAGCATTGATATGCAGACCTCTGGCTGGGTATGAAGCATCCACGGAGCAGACACAACTAGCAGCCTTGGTTACACTTGTGTGTTTGTTTCTAGTACATGAGCTTGGTCTCTGTTCTATACAGACACCATAATTATTTTGAGGGACACCGAAGCAGGTACTGAAAACAACCAATAGTCACTTCTACAGGATGAAGGTGATTGCGTTGCAGGTACTTCAGGAAAGAGATCTGTTTATTCCCTGGAAATCCACCTGATATACAAATGGAATCTATTTTGGAGTGCACTGATGATGGCAAAGTCTTTCTGTCCTCTAACCTGGCATGCTAATGTAAATCTTACTTGGGTTACATGAGTTGGCATTTGGAGTTTTGGTAATAAGGTATATTTGATGAGCAGATTTACAAAATGAGAACTTGTGTGTGTACAACAAGAAGTAATGAAATAGTAGAGTACTGATGGTGTAATATGTGCCAATAAACTATGCTCAATAATAATAGCATACATTCACTTCGACTTGTTATGTAAATAGTTGTATGATTAAAGCATTCTTTTTCTGGGAGTAATTTCTGGACTGCAGTGTTTTAGTGAAAAGCTATATGCACACACCTTTTTTGACGCTCTCAATGAGTATCAAACAAAATAAACATCATTTGTGTTGTTTTTTACAGGCAATTTAATGCTCTCTTTCAGCACTTTCACAAATTTCACAATTTTGAAAATATTTTCCCAAAACGTTTTATTTTTCAGACATACAATTGAATTTAATGTGAACTAGCAGATGTTTTAACCTTTTGCATTAAGTAGTAAAACGGCAATTTTTTTGTTATATAATTACCTAATATACTTGTTTAGTGTTGTGAAATTCATTGTCCACTTTTAAGCTCGTCGTCGACACCTAAAATTGACCGTTGTCGCTCTCTTTTCTGGCTTGCAGCACAAAGTTACATACAAGCAAGGCCAATGATGATCTCTGCATCTGATGTTCATGTGCTACTGTTGAAGCGCTGAGCTCCTGTCCTGTGATCTATTCTTAGTCTGACAGCACATATTGCATATGCTCAGACACAATGCAGACATGCCATAGATAGAGGAGATGGTTTAGGAAATTATAGAGCATATGTTTTAGGGACTTATTCAACCAATGAAAATTGCTGCTGTGTGGGAGGGATCTGTTGCAGCCAGTACAGATGCTGTGAATTGTAGTTGAGTGGTGTGCACAATGCAGAAGTAACCGCATTCATAGTCTGTGTGAGAGACATTCTGAGGAACCATAGAAAATAGCTTTTTGGGGAGAAGGACAAATTGGTAAGCCTGCCCTGCAAGTTACCTGCCCTTTTATTTTTTTATTAAAAAAAGGGTGGATAACAATCTTAAAGGATGTCTGGCGAAAATTTTTATTTAAGTATTGTATTGCGCCCCCATCAAAAGTTATACAAATCATGTACACTTATTACGGGAAATGCTTATAAAGTGCTTTTTTCCCTGCACTTGCTACTGCATCAAGGCTTCACTTCCTGGATAAAATGGTGATGTCTCCCCGACTCCCAGAGCTGTGCGGGCTGTGGCTGCTGGAGAGGACGATCCTCTCCAGCAGCCACAGCCCACACAGCTCTGGGAGTCTCGTCATGATTAGGCTTGCTCGAACATCGAAAAAAGCTGGGTTCGATCGAACTCAAACCTAGCCGAACCTTCTGCATTTGATTCCTGATGCCTTGACGGTCCGTGCGGAAGGAGGTGACATCCCGGGGACCGCCTGGAGTTCCCCGATTCAGCCTAGGTAATATGCTGTATCCCGGAATTCAGGTGGTATCCGAGATGTCTCCTTCTTCCGCACGGACCGTCAAGGCTTCAGCAATTAAATGCGGAGGGTCTGGCTAGGTTCCAGTTCAATCCAACCTAGCTTTTTCCGCTGTTCGAGCAAGCCTAGTTGTGACATCACCATGTTATCCAGGAAGTGAAGCCTTGATGCAGTAGTAAGTGCAGGGAAAAAAGCACTGTATAAGCATTTCCTGTAATACGTGTATAAGCATTTCCTGTAATACGTGTATATTGGTGACTTGTATAACTTTTGGGGCGAAATAAAATACTTTAAAGGGAACCAATCACACTAAAATTGGGCATAAAGCTAAGGAAACGTGCTGGTACATCAGCCAGCACTCTTCCTAACCATCCCCCCGTCCCATGAACATTTAGCCCGCAAAGTTAGTTTAATTGTGTCCCGCGCTCTATGCAAATTACCATACAAGTAGTCACGGTGGGCGGGATGACTGTTCGAGTAGTCACGGTGGGCGGGGTCTTCGTCAAGTAGTCACTGGGTCCTGGGCCGGCTCCTGCGCTGTAATCACGCCCCTCCGGGCGTGTTGTAAAGCGGCACCTGGTGACGTCACTCGGGGGGGGGCGGCATTGCATGTCGGCCACTCCGACGTCTTTACTAAGCTGCGCATGCGCAGTGCAGCCTGAGAAGACGCTGCTGTACTGCGCTTGCGTGGCGTAGTACAGCAGCGACTTCACCCACTGTACTGCGCATGCGCAGCTTAGTAAAGACGTCGGCGTGGCTGAGGTGCAATGCCGCCCCCCCCCCCCCCCCCCCCCCGAGTGACGTCACCAGGTGCCGCTTTACAACACGCCCGGAGGGGCGTGATTACAGCGCAGGAGCCGGCCCAGGACCCAGTGACTACTTGACGAAGACCCCGCCCACCGTGACTACTCGAACAGCCGTCCCGTCCACCATGACTACTTATATGGTAATTTGCATAGAGCGCGGGACACAAACTAACTTTGCGGGCTGAATGTTCATGGGACAGGGGGATGGTTAGGAAGCATGCTGGCTGATGTACCAGCACATTTCCTTAGCTTTATGCCCAATTTTAGTGTGATTGGTTTCCTTTAATAAAAAATTTCTTCTCCTATAAAACGACCTCCAGAGGAAAATTGTAAAAGACAATTCAGTCACCAGCTTCATATCAGGAAGGCTATTACAAATTTCCTCTCTGGGCATGACTTCTTGCAGAACTCTTAAGCCCTTATTACATGGGGCGACAAGAGGGAGCAAGGAAGCTCCCACCCGTCAGATCAGCATTCGCTCATCGTTTCTCGCTCGCTGCCGGTGCTATTACATGTGTTGGTAAGAGCTAGGAGGGCTGCCTGGGTGATGGCTAGATCGTCCTGGCAGCCCAGAGAAGATAATGGCGGTCTGCTGCTGTCACTCCTATTGCATGGAGCAACTGCAGCAGATCACTGCTATTGTGATCGTTGATTTTTCAACGTGTTGTGCATGTCGGCTGATCGTTGTCTTCTATTACACAAAGGGATAATTACTTTGTGTAATAGGGCCTTTACACTTTCCACATCTTGCACTGTTACAATAGTATCTGAGGCAGCAGCATCTTATCTCCCAGAGCTGCACTCTTCTTCTACATGAGCTTTTGCCTCCAGATCACATGCCATGTCCTCCCCAGTCTCTTCTGATGAATTGCCACCATGTTAGTTGTGATGTGCTACTGGGCACTCCCAGATGGTATGTCCATGTTCCGAGCACAGATTACATGTAACCTGTCCAAGCATCTCTCATATGGTCCAGCTTTCCACACATTTTACTGGAGGGCAAGTATATGCCAAATGTCTACCCCCACATCTATGGCACAACCTTGGTTGTCCAGGGTTATAACGTATACCCGTCAGATCCGAGATAGAAGACGTGAGCCAGATGTCTGGTAACTCAATGGTCCTGGAGGAGTTGGGCACTTTTTGAAAAGCCGCCTAGTTCTCGCCCATGGCACAAGTCTAGTTCCGAGTACTGGCCCAGCATTAAGCAATGGGGGCAGGCTCGCTGGCCCCAAGTGTGACACGGCTTTATTAGAGTCAATGGAGCCACGTCACGGAGGGGAGATCATCTCACTGGGGGGCCAGCAAGCCCCCCTAGTGCTTCATGCTGGACCAGTGCCCGGGAACCAGGGGGCAGTTTAAAAGAAAAAATTAAAATCCCTACACTTTTCTCGTAAGATATTGCTACATCCTGCCATGCGGGGAAATACTCCACTACAGAGCTTCCCTGTCCATGCTTCACAGAATGTGGGAACAAGCCCTTACTGTGTGTGGACACAATTATTTTTTTTGGAAAACTAAAATTACGTACCAATTGTTTTTCTTTGAGCCTATGATGGTACCCATGGAGAGTGTCCACCTTCTTCTTGCTAGACAGGAAACAGTCACCAGGAATTTCGCATAAGAAGGCCTGATTACCCAACCCATCATCCCCAATCATCAACAAGCAATGAAGACTCTATAAGAAAGCTACCTAGTAGAACTATCTATAACTAGAGACTAATTACTTCATTAGTTCCTAAACTAAAGGCAATCTTAAAAGGAAAATGCCACAAAATAAGACAACTAGCCCTGATCTTTTTCTCATATCTCTCTCTCTCTCTCTCTCTCTCTCTCTCTCTATATATATATATATACATACACACACACACACTATGTACAATTATACATAAAACCACCACTAGGGCAGGAATTAGGTGGGTGCGGTCATGGGCTCAAAGGAAACTAATTACCGGTATGTAATTTTAGTTTTCCATTTTTGCCCTATGACAAAACCCATGGAGATTAGACTAGGCTAATCAGGGTTGGTACTACTGTGTGCAGTACCTTCCTACCGAAAGCAGGCAGTCCTCACTAGCAGTCAGATGTAACCTGTAATGTCTAAAAAATAACGTATGTGGAGAACTCCATGTGGCCACCCTACAAATCTGGTCTATGGACGCAGAAGCCCCCTTCCCCCTAGAGGTGGCCGCAGCCCTACTAGAACAAGCTCCGAAACCAGCAGGGGAAGGAAGGTCAGAAGAAGAATAGGCTAATGGTGCGTTCACACAGAAAGATTATCTGACAGATTATCTACCAAAGATTTGAAGCCAAAGCCAGGAATGGATTTAAAAAGAGGAGATATCTCAGGCTTTCCTTTATGACCTGATCTCTGTTTATAGTCTGTTTCTGGCTTTGGCTTCAAATCTTTGGCAGATAATCTGTCAGATAATCTTTCTGTGTAAATGGACCCTAAGCAAATACAATCCTTAATCCATCTAGCAATGATCTTAAAGGGAACCAATCACCGGAAAAACGCATATAGAGCTTTTGAAATGTGCTGTTAGAGCACACAGCACACTTGCCACACGTGTTTCCATAGCCTCCGTGCCTCACCTGTGTAAGCCGCAAAGTAACTTTATAAAACTGGCGCCCTGTATGCTAATTACCTGAGGTAGTCACCTGGGCGGTGTTTGGCTAGCAGGTAGTCACGGTCCCCTGGGCGTTCTTCCGCTATAATCACGCCCCTCTGGGCGTGATTCAAATGGCAGAGTAGCTGTGACATTCGGATGCCGCCGCACATGCGCAGTGCAGCCGCTTCCATTCCGGCGGTACTGCGCCTGTGCAGAATAGCCTCGAATAGCATGTTAGCCGGAGTTCGAGGCTATTCTGCACAGGCGCAGTGCAACCGGAATGGAAACGGCTGCACTGCGCATGTGCGGCGGCGTCCGGCATCAGTACGTAAGCGCGCCGACGTTGGGCACGGCGCGCTCCCGAGTGACGCCACAGCCACTCTGCCATTTGAATCACGCCCAGAGGGGCGTGATTACAGCGGAAGAACGCCCAGGGGACCGTGACTACCTGCTAGCCGAACACCGCCCAGGTGACTACCTCAGGTAATTAGCATACAGGGCGCCAGTTTTATTAAGTTACTTTGCGGCTTGCACGGGGAAGGCACGGAGGCTATGGAAACACGTGTGGCAAGTGTGCTGTGTGCTCTAACAGCACATTTCAAAAGCTCTATATGCTTTTTTCCAGTGATTGGTTCCCTTTAAGGCCCTATTCCACGGAACTGCCGCTATCCTCTATGGGCTGCCCGGACGATCTAGCAATCACCCGGACGGCCGCTGCCGTGTGGAATAGCGGCGTCAGCGAGCGGGGAACGAGGAGCAAACGAACGCTAATAGTGCTTGTTTGCTCCTCATAGTCGCCCCGTGGAATAGGGGCTTTAGATGAAGTAGCTATACACCTGCCCGCCCTCTGGAACAACAATAACAGCTGTTGAGACTTTCTCTACTCTGTGCACCTAAATATAGAAGTAAACACTGTCTTGCATCCAACAGTCTCGCCATCATTTTGAGGGTTGGGAAAGAAAGGAAAAATAACCTCCTGAGACAAGTGGCAATCAGAAACCACCTCGGGCAGGAAGGCAGGGTCAGTAGACAGAATCACCCTTTCCTGTAACACTGACATATAGGGAGAATTAATAGAGAAAGCTGAAATTTTCCCTTCTCTCCTGGCTGATGTTATGGCTAGTAGGAAGGCCAGTTAAGGTAAGGTGGTTGTCAGAAACTTCTAAGGGCTCAAATGAGGGAATGGTAAGGGCAGCGAGTACTAAAGTTAAATACCACGGGAGAACTCTAGATTTTAAAGTAGTTCTCATCCTGGAAGCTGATCTCACAAACCTCCTAATCCAGGGGTGGTCTGCTATCTTGAAATCCTACATTGCGCTGCAAAAAGTCTAGTACCCTAGGGATATTGGGGGGGGGGGGGGGGGGGGGGGGGTCACTTTTTTCTACTGGCAAGGAGAGTGGGGATCACAGACTCTAACTAGATTTGCATTTCCAGAGAAATACATAGTGCGTGAAAAGAGCGCCCCTTTAACAGTGACTTCCCTGTAAGAGAAACTTTAACCCTTGAAACCCTCCCTTTAAGAGCAACTTTGGTACAGTCCCTTTTAAGAGCAACTTTGGTACAGTCCCTTTTAAGAGCAACTTTGGTACAGTCCCTTTAAGAGCAACTCTGGTACAGTCCCTTAAGGAGCGACTTTGGTGACAACACCTTGAGTGACCTATATACTGTTCCTTTAAGACCAGCTTAAGTAATGTCCCTTGAAGAGCACCGTCCCTATAAGAGCAATTTGGGTACCTTCCCTTTAAGAGCGACATGGGTACAGTCCCTTTAAGAGCGACTTATGTAATGCCCCTTTAAGAGCGACTTGGGTACGTCCCATCAGCTCTGCCACTTTACTGACTGAACTCTGCTACTTATAATGGTAAAGATCATTGCTCGGTTACTATGACAATCTTACTCATGTCAGTAAGACCAAATCGTTAAAGAGGAACTCCAGGTAGAGGTTAAAAAAATGAAATGTCTGCAGAAGCATAAAGCATTACTTACCTATCTTTTCCATTTTTGAAACTACCAAAAATCCATTTGTTTTGGGGGGTTTTGTTCTGTTTTGTGTTTCTGCACTTCCTGGTTTATCAGTTGTACACAGTACTACAGGTTCCAGAATGCAATGCTTTCCTTCATCTGTTCATCACAGTCCTCCACCCTGCCTATTCCCCGCCCAATGCTGTTGCAGAACATCTAGGCTGTGTTCACACATAGCAGTTTCATTGTGTTACTGAAGTATTTGCAGTAATTTATTATTTCATTGTGGTTCCACCAGCACAGCACGCTGTATTCTCTACCTGTAACACCACACAGCACGCTGTATTCTCTACCTGTAACACCACACAGCACGCTGTATTCTCTACCTGTAACACCACACTGTATTCTCTACCTGTAGCACCACACAGCACGCTGTATTCTCTACCTGTAATACCAAACAGCACGCTGTATTCTCTACCTGTAACCCCACACAGCACGCTGTATTCTCCACCTGTAACACCACACAGCACACAGAGTTGGTGAATCACTCAGGGGACTGGGGGATCCAGCCAAGCCTCCTGGGACATCATCAGCCTGATCTCAGCAAACACACACAATGTGAGACAGAGGCATGGAAGATTTGTCTCCTAAGGGGGCATAGCAGAAGGAGCAGGAGACAATGTGGACTTCCTGGATTTCTATTAGCTACAAGTGTGGCAGAACCGTACAGATACGGAAATACATTATATAGACACATATATTTAACTTTTAATGTACTTTTAATAGAAAACAAGCTTTTCTTATCCGGAGTTCCCCTTTAAGGACCTTCCATCTTCTATTGGCCAATAGTGGACATGTGACTGTGTGGATGTTGTGATACATTGACTGACAGGACCTTAGAATTTCTATTGGCTGCTATATTTCAGCTATTTAAATATGTGCTGTGATTGGCTGTTTATTTTCTATGGGAAATTAGTGGTCTTTAAACGTAAATTTCTTAAAAACGACAAAACCGATCGAAACGAAGAATAGCTAGCACACCTATCACCACCGTAGGCTTAAAAACGCAGTTTGAACGAAGTCTGTGCACAGAGGTTAGGGCTGTATTAATCGCAGAAAAATGGCTGGAAGAAGAAGAGTACTGATTACAATATAGTGCTTTTTCAAGCACTATAATAACCCCCATTCTTGCATTAACTCTCTCATTAGCCAGGCCGTCAGATTCAGGCTGCGACAGTGAGGATAATGTATAGGGCCCTAACAAAGAAGATCTGGAACTTCCGGGAAGACCCACGGCCTGGAAATAGAGAGTCTCTAGAGCCAGGAAAACCATACCCTTCTGGGCCATACCCTTCTGGAGTCATCAGTATAACCCAAGCCTTCTCTTCCCTGTTAAGCCTGACAGGAGGGAACACATCCAGAAAACTCTTCCTTCAATCCTGAACCAGTTCAAAAGAATCTCACCACCTGACGGTCGTCTCTTGTGACTAACCAGTCTATTGCAGGGACCCCCAAAGACGTATTATCTAGGAAAAGACTGAACGGCTGAACCACAACTTGACTAGGGATGGTCCGAACCTGCCGAGGTTCCGGTTCGTACGAACCTGAACTCTCGGCAATGATTCCCGCTGTCTTCCACCTCTGTGGAGAGGGTGGATACAGCCGGAGGACCGCCAGGAAAACTGGGATACAGCCTATGGCTGTATCCCAGTTTTCTAGGCAGTCCTCCAATTCAAATGGACCCTGCTGAGAGTCTGCAGCAGTATTCTCTGTCCGTTTCAGATGTAGGGCTGACATCAAGCAGACTTTCCCTTCCACTAATCTGAAGATGAAGTGGCAGATCTCAATCAGACCTCCAAAACTTGTTCCCCCCATATACCGCCTTCTTCATCCATACTGCCACTCTCAAGAGCCTCTGATGTTTTGGACATATCTGGACATGGTAATATGGATCGCTCAGGTCTAGGGTTTCCATAAAACAATTCTGAGAGGTTCAGGATGTCTGACTGAATAGTCTCCATCCTGAACTTCTCGTAAAGAAGGTGCTGGTTTAAGGACTTTATATTTATAAATTATGTCAAAGGTACTGTTGGGTGTTCTTACTAAGAACAGGGTGTCCCTGCCCCCTTTCCAAAGCAGGGACTGAAACACGCACCTTCTTTATGAGAAAAGACTTGACCTCGCAGTGGAGGTTGGCTAACTTCTTCTTATCCTGATGAAGATCTGTGACTACGAATTGATGAACTTGACAATAAAATTTCAGACCAAACTTCCCAGCACTATTGCTTGGTATCTTTTTTTTTTTTTTTTTTTTTTATCAGCCACTTTTGAGAAAAGGAGGAAACCCTTAGGGCCCTATTACACGGAGCAATCCTCTGCCCAATACGGCTGCTCAGTGTTATAAAGACAACGATCAGCCAATGAAATAATCGGCTGATCTTTTATTTAGGACCAAACCCAAAATCATTGGGTGCCCACTGCATGTAATAGCGATGCATGGCTGACGATTCTACAAACAGTATACATTACCCATCCATGCTCCATGGCTCCTCCTGTGCTCTGCTTCCTCCCTGGTCCCACAGGTAATGTATACTGTTTGGGCAAGGGCTGCAAGGATATCGGTAACAATGTCCATGCAGCCCTTGCTAAACGATTATCTGTCCATGTAATAAGCTCAGTAAACGAGTGCTGATCTAGCAGATCGCCGCTTGTTTACAGTATTCATTGGGACCCCATCGGCCTGTGTAATAGGACCCTTACTTTTTGCCTGTTCTCTCTAATCTTCTAATGTTTCTAGGAATGCCAATTTCCTGCACTCTCCCCTACTCTTGCTACGAAAGGGCATCTTAGAGAAGGCCTCAGAGAAAAAAGGGAGGGTTTCCTACTGCCTCCCCTCTTCCTAAGATCTCATCAAAGAGTGGGTCCAAATAACAACTCATCGCACACCTGGACATCCAGCCACACAGATAGGCCGCAACCAGCAACAGCACCCACCCGGACAGGAGCAGAAGGGGAACATGGCCTGAGCAGCGGGGGAGCCGAGACACTAGACTGCCAAGCAGCTTCCATGTAGAAGGCAGAGCTGGGCTAGCCAGAAAGGCAAGTAACCATGCATATACATAGGGGGCCCCAGCTAGTTTCATTCCTGTTTTTTTTCAGCAATGCAGGACTTCTGCACTGGCCACCTCCTGCTTGCCACACAGACACAGAACTGGGGATGGATAATCTGGCCTACTTATGCAAAACTCCTGGTGACTTTCATGTCTAGTGAAGAAAAGGTGGATGTTCTCCATGGGTGCTGCCATAGGGTGAGAAGGGAAAATGCCAGTTTGAAGCCCTGCTATGAGATGGTCCGGGCAGAGATAGGTGTGCAATAAAGGTGCCAACCAAAGCCTGTTTGCTGTGTGTGCATGCATGTCACCTCACATCGCTATCAACACCCCATAAGTAGCTTGGCCAAAATAGCAAATCATGCAAATCCATTCTGCTTCTCGCACTCTAAGAATGTGCTCCCTCCCAGTTTTTGAACTGTGCCTTTGAGTGCATTGTGGAAACATGTCTAGGAGTCAATGATCTCTCGCAAAAATGTACCCTACCCAAAAGTTACCTCAGAGCCTATTTTTATGCCCTTGTGGCAAGGTCCAGTGTCAAATTAGTGACCCCTGTAATCATTTCCATGTCTGCATGTTGAGTTTTGAAGCAATCTGACATTTTGGTTTCACTGGATTTTTTTTATTTGGCGGGGGGTGGGGGGGTTCAGGGAGTAAAGTGTGGTTGTCCCAGCACTGTAATTGTAACATACAGGAAAGGATTAACACTTTCCTAACTATGCAGATTTTTTTCCCCTTAAGACAGTCAATGCTGATGCTGCAAATGCCCAAAAGTTGGCCTCCTTCCATAAACTATTACATGGATACACTATGGATTACATTAGAGAGAGATGCTGTACAAGTAGTGCTCTAATGTTCTGTCCTAGTACGAATTCTTGGAATCTCTCCCAGAGGTAGCTGCAATATAGAACATGGCAGCTGCAGAAGTATCGAAGTACCTACATAGTAAAGCTATGATTGTTACATTTGATTTAAATACAACAAACAAGTCTGTAGAAATCCACAACATAAAATTTTTTTTAATTCAGTTTAAAGAAAATAAAAGACATGTAAGACAACACAATGCATTTATCATGCATGACTGACAAAGCAAAAAATATTGCACTTGAATTTTTACAATTAAAAAACATCTATTAAAAGCAGACACACGCAACTCTAACAAACTTTATACATCATGCCAAGAACATTAAAAAGAGCTTGTGTAGCAGCGAAAGGATCGGCACGTTCATCTCCTTTCACAGCAGAGTATTTCTTACCATTTGAGTTTTGTCTTGTGTGGTTCCATTGTGTTCGAGACATTTGGGTTAAGGCAGTACAGTCATTTTCAGCAAGCAAAAAGTAAAATGGTTTTAATAAAGCAATAGTGTATAAGCAGGAACATTTTTATATAGTAACTAGATGAAGTTTCCACCTCTTCATGGAATTTCATTAACTTGCTACCAAACAAGAGGCACTACATAATAAGATTCATCAAGGTTATTTATCAGGACAGACAGAAACGTCAGCATCTTAGCTTCTAGCGCTTCAAGTAAGCAGTGCTATAACACTTATGGTAGAATATTCCCAGGAAACATGGCTCCATGATGTAAGGGAAAAAATAGTTAAAACCATATACCAGCACCTCAGGAAAACACTACACTGCTATAAAACAAAGGATCATGGAAAACAATTTTAGTGCCCAGGCTATTGAAATACTGCATGGATAAGCTGCATTCTCTTTATAGTTCTAATTCGAGACATTCATGGCGTATTCATAGTTGAATGTAAAATACAGCTGAAAGGCGGTAGACATATATTTGGCTGTTTCACAGATAAAACATTATTGCTGTGACAGTGTCTTGTTTGCGATATATACAATAAAGACCACATATTTCTAAAGCTAATGAAAAAGGCACAAAAATTGTATACAAGATACATTCAAGAACTCAACCAATATAATACAGCAAGAGCTAGAACCATATGTGACGAATGGCTTCTCACATTCCTTAAAATAAGATCGTACCAAACTTAAAAGAGCTCGATAGCTGGTATATGCAGAATTAAACAAGAGCAAGAGAGACAGGGCTCCTGTAAGTTAAATCAGCATGGTCATGAAAAATATATATCTACATAACCCAAGGACAAGTGGTGCTGTTTTTGGAAGAAAGCAGCTGTTTCTCTCATCCTGGATAACAATTCAATGAATCTGAGCTGTAAAACCACACCCAAACTGAGGATAAAAGATGTGCTGATTTAGCCTAACCCATATAATCATTTAGCATTCTGCTAAATGATTTTTTTGTCTTTATGTAAACTGACATCTGGGGTAAAAGCACAAAGAATGACCTAAAGGTTTTGATTTTTCTTAGTAGCAGGGGTGCACCATTGTCAATGCTGGTATTTTAAGTGTCTGGGTAAAAAAAATAAAGCAATCATGTAAGACACACAGCTCTAAAATAAGAAAATAAATTAAGCTAAAGAGAATGCTAAATACATAGTATACAGAAGCTAAGAACACTACAAGGGATGGTGTGGCTCAATGTAAGGTATTTTCTAACAGGAGACAAAGGGGAATTCAGGAGCCAGCCAGACCACACTTTGGGTCAACTAAAAAATGTTCAAAGACTTAGTAGAAAAAACCCAGAAGGTAAGGCAACAAACATTAACCACTGGGCCTCTAGGATCTGATAAGCCCAGTTCTAGTATAATTCAGAAAGGGGTCATCCTGGATTAGGAAAAAACATCTGCTTTCGGGTAAAAGCAGCACCACCTGTTCCCAGGTTGTATTCAATATTACTATTCAGCTCCATTTACTTCAATAGACCTGAGCTGCAAAACCACACCCAAACAGAGGACAGGAAAGGTGCCGTTTCTGTAAGAAAGTAGGCTTTTTTTTTTTTTAAGCCTGGACAACCCCTTTAATAAGAGAACCAGCCAAGGTACTAAACTGAATATATAACTGCTTTCTACCTGTACAATATCATAAGGTGTGCTTGGTAAAATTTCCAACAATAATCCTCTAGATAACAACAATTGCCCCAATTTAATAATCAGGATTGTAAGAAATGAACTCTCTGCCAAAGTTGGTAGAATAAATGCATAATTTTATGACGTGGAATAGTGCACTCATCCTGCATGTGAGTGGAACGCTCTACCTTGAGAAAAGTCTGCTCTAGGTTTGCAAGTCTTCCTGTGGTCAGGAGGGAAAAAGCTAGTAAAACAACGACAGTCAGTGACATTACTTCTGAGTTCTCCTTGCTGGAGAGGCTTTGGCCAGTAGTGTAAAATACACAGACAAAGGAAGTTGTAGTGACATCTGTAGAATAGGAGTAGGCAGCATGGGCAAGACGATAAAGCTACAATTTTCACAGATTCGGCACATGATGTACCTTCTTAGTCTGAGGTTAAGGTGAAAACCTCTACAGTCAGTTTATTTTATTCTGTAGAGAAGTCCAAGTAATTCTATGAAAACAGAGGTCAGTTGAACTCCTACAGATCACGACCACGAGTGCCCAAACAAGACATGGGTCAGTCCCTTATACAAGAGAGGCTAAAGGCCATGTCAGTGAATTGGCATAACCTGCACAGATTATACCTGCTATATAAAAGGATTATGTTTCGGACAGCTGGAGCTGCTAGAACACACTTCACAATACATACATGAGTTGGCTACAGACTTCAGTTTGACAGATGGGAGCATGCAATTCATAAACAGGACTCAAGCAGAATGGTTTGTGGAATCCATCTCACACCAGCAGGGTACAAATAAGTTAAATTAAAATAGTGTACTGAGGCATCAAGATTCTTCCTTGAATTAAAAGATAGATGGCCAGTAAAGGCATTGGACTTAAAACTGCTGATGTATGTACTGGCATAGTTAAAATATGAAAAAGGATTGAAGGCCACGTATAATCTGTGCGAGTAGGGTCCAGGCATCCAGATCTCTTTAGCAGCGTATTCCTGGAAAAACTCGTAAAACACTGTGGGACTCCGGACAGGGTGCTAACAACTTCATTTCAGTCTCTCTATAAGTCCTTGTGATAGTCCAAGCTGTAGGAGCTGATTTGTTGGGAGGTGAGCAAGGTGAGGGAAATATTTTATCAAGTTCTCCCAACACAGTTCTAGAAGACTGGGGACAACAAGCCAGATTTTGAACAAAGATCCAGTCCGCTTATTCTGCTGGATATTAACCACTCCTCCATGGATATACATACAGCCAGCCTAGGAAAAAAAGAAAAAAAAACAAATAAAGCATAGATATTTTAACATCTATACCTTGGAAATCACAAAACTTTGATATTAAAAAAAATATATATCTATACTAATGAACAAAAACTACTATTTGGGGGAATAAAAAGGAGTAATTTACAAAATGTGAAACAGATGAAGTCTCCAGCACCTTTCTTTTGATATTAGTGACCCATGTTTTTAATCAAAACAGTCACTAGGATATGCTACCCCTTGTGATTGGTTGGGGTCCAGCACATTAGCACTCCAGTGCTTTCCTGAGACACACCAATCCATGCACTATGCAGTTCTGTCACCATAATGCATGAAAACACTGAAGGGGCTACAGTGTTAAAGAATCAGTCACTAATAAAAGGGAACCAGTCACTGAGTTTCATCTATCTTTTATAAAAGAGCAGCATAAACTCCAGAATCTCGGATTACAATGATTAAAGGGGTTGTCCGGCGATAAAAAATTATTCACAGAACGCGGCCACGTCATCAGCTGCTCAGCTGCGATTGGCTGAGCACAGTTATGTTCAGCCAATCGCGGCTGAGCTTCGGATGACGCTGCAGAGGGCGGCCAGCACTCGGGAAGATCCGCTGGCCGCCCGAAGAAGACGTCACTGCTGAGGATCGGAGACAGTGGTCGGCACGTGACAGGTATGTATAGCGCACCACACTTCCGGGTACACGGGTGGGGGGTGGTGGGACAAGGGGAAGGGGGCCATTCACAAACATAACATACATTACAAAGTTGTATAAATTTGTAATGTGTGTTATTCTGTGAATAATTTTTTATCGCCGGACAACCCCTTTAACATACATCTTTTTCATGCAGCCATTCTGATAAAATGGTTCTAATAACCACAGGCAGGGCCGTATTAAAGTGACTCTGTACCCACAATCTGACCCCCCCTAAACCACTTGTACCTTCGGATAGCTGCTTTTAATTCAAGATCTGCCCTGGGGTCCGTTCGGCAGGTGATGCAGTTATTGTCTTAAAAAAAACAACTTTTAAACTTATAGCCCATGCCAAACGGGCGTGGCTTAGAATATCTGTGCCCTAACTTTGCACCACCCCTCCGTCCCTCCTTATCATTAGGAATGCCACTGGAACATTTTCTCCATGCTGAACATTTGCACAGGCGTCTTAACGATCAAGCCCATGTGCCAGGCTGACACAGCTGACGAATAGTAGGAAATCTGCCTGGAGCTTTCCTAATGATCATAGAGTAGAGTGGTAGAGTGGTAAGTAACAGTTCCGGCGTCACATTTAACTCCGCCACACCATACCGGAATTATATCATACCCCCCTCAAAAGGACACCAGATTTAAATGGCAAGTTTAAAGAGGAGGTGGAAAAAAAAAAAAAGTTATTTCTTTTACCCTGCTTCCCGATGCTGCCCTAGGCAGGGGACCACAGGGGTCTAGTGGTAAATACAGCCCTGACCACAAGGAAATTAGACCTCCCCATTATGTGTATCAGTAGTCCCTGACATTTATTAACCCCTTCATGTCAGTAATGTGTATATAAACGTTCCTACCGCACATAACTGTACAGTAGGAATGTATATATACACATTCCTGACTTCAGGGGCTGACTGATGTGTGTGGGACTGCTGCAGTGAGAGTGGTCCCGCACACATCACTGTGTCCAGGGCTGAAGATGCTGCTCATTAACCCCTAAATCGCTGCGATTTATAGCAATTACGGCATTGAAGGTACTCAATGACTGGACAAGCTCCTGTCACTGAGTGATCGGGACCCCCCGACAGGCCTGTCGGATCGGCCCTCCATGCATAGAGTCTGCTCTCGGGCAGGCTCTCTGCATAGATCACGGATAACACTGATCTATGGCATAGCATAGATCAGTACATGCAATTTAATGATTGTATGTTTTACAGTAAAAGTAAAAAAAAAAGTAAAAAAAAAAATATATTTAAATTTAAAAAGTATTAAAAAACCATTATAAACCCCCCTTTCAATAAAGGTTTAAAATACCCCCTTGCCAATTATAAAACATAAAATATTTTTTTTAAATAAACATATTACATATCATAGCGTGCGGACTTGTCCCTGCACGGTAAACTGCGTAAACGGAAAGAAAAAAAACCAAAGATTAATGATTTTTTTTTTAAAATAAAAAGCGATCAATTTTTCTGTTACACCAATATAATATAAATAAAAAAGATCATGGCACAAAAAAAAAAATGACACTCCAACCAGCCCTGTAGGCAGAAAAATAAAAGCGCTATGGCTCTTAAAAGGCGGGGAGGAATATTGCATTTTTTGGACCCAAACATTTGTGCATCAATGGGCTCTGTCTTGAAGGGTTATATTACCCACAGCGGTTTGCACATACACAGTACAGACAGAAGGTTGTCAGTCAGCGGTGGGAGGGCTTAGCTTGGTTTCCTGCTTATTCTTAGAATGGCAGCATGAAATGATGAAATACATTTTTTGTAATCTGTCACTAGTATAAAACCTAGTGACAGATTCCATTTAAGGGGCTATTTCCATCTTGGAACCATTTCAAAACATTTATGCAAACTTCTACCATACACAATAACACTTGTCTTGTTATCAATATGTAAAAGCTTTGTCATTCTCGCTGCTCTCAGCACAATTGACGGTCTGTGCCAACTTGATACTTCTAGAAGTCAAATAAACCCTATAACAGAAATGGAGGACATACCGGTGTCACCGCTGCACAGTGGAAGTATGCTGGTTCGGGCATCACGGCAGGAAGTCTTGTCCACTTAAAGGTCTGCAGGTTTAGCTTCCAGAGATCACCCAGTATAACCTCTCCATTGTAACCACCACATATAAAAACCTCTAAAATGTAAAAGAACAAGAATAGCACAGTTTACCTGACCAAGATCATTGAAAAAAGGATCAGAAAAATTAGTTTTTTTCCCCATAACCACCACCACAGGTTTTGTTCTGTACTATATGAGCAGCCAGGTGTGGTGCTGTTTTTTTTTTGTATTTTCTTTATTTAAAACAAAATCAGCTATGTTGCTCTAGAGCCAGACAACCCCAAGCACAGTTCTGCAATCAGTAAAGCCCCTATTCCACAGGCCGACTTGAGGAGCAAACGAGCGATGTTAGCGCTCGTTTGCCCTTTGTTCACCACTCGCTGCAGCCGCTATTCCACGTGTCTGCAGCGAGGTGGTGAGTGCGGGAGGAGCCTCGGGGAGCTGTCCAGGTCTAGATCGTCCGGGCAGCCCATAGCATATAACAGCAGTCTGCTGCCGCCGCTCCTATTCTACGGAGCGACGGCAGCAGATCGTTGCTGTATAAGTCGTTTGTTTTTCAACATGTTGAAAAACAAATGACTGCAGTGCTGCCAAGTTAATCCGCCCCTGGGTGCCAGCACTGTAGGATCACATTACCTTCTACAGCACTGGCTATGGGACCCTAAAAAGCAAACAATGCTCACACAAAGCACAGGTATAAACAGCTTACGGAACTGTCTGCACTCGAAATGTGCTGCTATTCAGAATCATAGCCTGCTATGAAAGGCATTCAGAAACTTTATTTGCACACTTCACTGTAATAGTTTGTATACTGTGAATCCGCCTAGAAGGTGGTTTTTACCATGCCTCTTCCAAACTCAATCCACTAGTAAATAACATATCTGGCATTTAAAAAAACAAACACTTTTTTTAGGTAGAGTATATGCACCAGACAAATTTCTTGCCTGGCTAGCAATTTCACTATTGTGGGACAGAAGTTACATCAAAAGCTTTGCTTACCATGTTTTATTTGGACACAGCTATGACATCTTCTGGCAGCTGGAAAACCTGGAATGATTAGGTAGTCACATGTTCAGTACACATACACTACGATGATCTGTATTACAGCCCAACCAAGATTTTTACTGTGAAACTACATGAATCAGCCAGGCAGGGATCCCATTATGTACTTCATACACTTCAAGAAACATGGGCAAATACATACATCATTATACCCCTTGTGTCATACCTCAGGCATTTCATTTTAAAATTCCTAAATATCTGTGTCATAAACCACAGGGAGCATGAAACAGGGACACCCCTGCTATTACAACAATGTATGAAGAAGAACGTCTTAAAGCCCCATTTCCGGCTTGTGTTATTACAGTCATCCTTGTAATAAAGGAGGCTGTCCCCGTGTTTATATTGTGTGTGGTTGGGCATCATGGAACAACTAACAGGTTCCCTTTAAAGGCCATACAAAACCTAATGATAAGTAAACAGGAGATACAGTTGACATCATTGTAAGTCAGTCCTATAACAAACAGCCTTAAGTAAAAATCATATTGAGAACACAGGGTTTTTTTCCTGCCAATCTCCATTTTCAAAACATTAGCCACTGAGGTTGGGGCTGAATATCATGTGTGTTCTATTGCAGACAATGCATTGAATTTTTTTTAGCTAAGCCTCGCATTTTTTACTTTTTCAGAGAACTCTTAAATGCCAGGTGTTAGCCTTACCTAGATTTTCGTGTGGCTTGGTTGGAATGTCCTCCCAAGTGTTGGTTTCAAGGTTATACGCATGAATCTGGTCAGAATTGGTTGAAAACAAGAGAAAAACAAAGAGGCATGTCAAATCATTACAGAGGCTTTTACATTTAATTTCTTATAGAATGTTTCTATAAGATTCTGGGACACAATTAGTGATTTCCACTTCAAATACCAGCGTCAGAGACAACAAAGCCGGCTTTATTCACATTGACACATTAAGAGTCTGTGTGAAAGTAAAATAAAGTTACCTTGTCTAAAGAGTAAGCAGTCCATGATGTTCCACCTCCTAATACATAGATCCTCTGATTATCATGTGCTATTTCATGCCTATACCTGGAGAAAAACAAAGGAAAAAGTGATGGGAATGTCTGTGCCCCTGCAGAGATGCAGTAATGGTGTAGGCTAGCTAACAAATCCTCTAAACTGAAAGACGTTTGTCCTGGTATATATATATTTTTCTGTATATTTACAGCTTAAGGCTGGGTTCACACTACGTATATTTCAGGCAGTATTTGGTCCTCTTGTCAGGTCCTCATAGCAACCAAAACCAGGAGTGGATTGAAAACACAGAAAGGATCTGTTCACACAATGTTGAAACTGAGTGGATGGCCGCCATATAATGGTAAATAACTGCCATTATTTCAATATAACAGCCGTTGTTTTAAAATACCAGCAAATATTTGAAATTAAATGGCGGCCATCCACTCAATTACAACATTATGTAAACAGAGCCTTTCTGTGTTTTCAATCTACTCCTGGTTTTGGTTGCTATACAGCCTCAAATATACGTAGTGTGAACCTAGCCTTAAGCTAATCCAATATGACAATTGTGAAACCCTTCTACCTAGAAATCCATTGAATCATCTATGCTGTATTTCTTTTTGCTAAATAACAGTTATTTCTAGAAACTGCCAAACTAGGAAAAGATATCAGTTTCTGTCAGAAGGTGACAAAGTGTAACCACATACATGGGAAATGCTATTTATACTGCTTGAATGTCTTCTGTGATTTCCCCCCCATATTCAATTAATAATCTCTCCCACTAGTATTTGCGACACTAGAGACAGTCCTATTAATCTGCATACTTTCTCACACAGGGTTTTTAAGGTGGATGTTAGTGTTTTCACCCACCCCCTTCCCAAGCATTTACGAAGAACAGCTGGAGCACCCCTTTAATGTAGGTGACGGTTAAAGTCACCCATGATGATTGTGGGGGATTTCTGGTGAGAGAAGTGTAGCAGCCAAGTAGTAAACTGATCAAAAAAACTTGATGTCAACTTGACTTGATGGTCAACAAAATGGTTACACCAGCCTTATTGTTGCCTTTAAAAGGGCATAAATGTAACTACACTTTAATATATCCTTCAATAACCTCAGAACACATATCTCACACCATTCTCCTGCATCTACAACCACTCAGCAGCTGTTGATTTCTGGTTTGCTGCCACTGTACACTACTGGTATTGTACTGGGTGCTGCTGTATACTGATGGGCTGGTGTTGGCTGCAGAAAGCACCATATTTCTCTTTCCCCGCAGTTTTGTTAAAAACACCCGACAGAGCATCTATGATTTGGCGCAATTAATTTATCTAGACAATAGACCCCCCCCAAAGTTTACATCTAACAATGTCCTGGTGTCCAGACTAACATAGTGGTGGAGATTTGGCCTGTGTGCTTAACATGTGCGCTACAGATAATTGGGTTTTACAAAATACTGTACTTTCACTCATTTACAAGCCCATTTTAAGTACCCCCCTCCTTCAAGTAACTTAAAGGGGTTGTCCGGCGCTAAAAAATTATTCACAGAATAACACACATTACAAAGTTATACAACTTTGTAATGTATGTTATGTCTGTGAATGGCCCCCTTCCCCGTGTCCCACCACCCCCACCCGTGTACCCGGAAGTGTGGTGCGCTATACATACCTATCACGTGCCGACCACGGTCTCCGATCCTCAGCAGTGACGTCTTCTTCGGGCGGCCGGCGGATCTTCCCGAGTGCCGGACGCCCTCTGCAGAGTCATCCGAAGCTCAGCCGCGATTGGCTGAGCATAACTGTGCTCAGCCAATCGCAGCTGAGCAGCTGATGACGTGGCCGCGTCATCAGCCGCAATTGGCTGAGCACAGTTATGCTCAGCCAATCGCGGCTGAGCTTCGGATGACGCTGCAGAGGGTGGCCGGCACTCGGGAAGATCCGCCGGCCGCCCGAAGAAGACGTCACTGCTGAGGATCGGAGACCGTGGTCGGCACGTGACAGGTATGTATAGCGCACCACACTTCCGGGTACACGGGTTGGGGTGGTGGGACACGGGGAAGGGGGCCATTCACAGACATAACATACATTACAAAGTTGTATAACTTTGTAATGTGTGTTATTCTGTGAATAATTTTTTAGCGCCGGACAACCCCTTTAACCCTTAGAGAATCGGGCCAATTTCAATTTTTGACTTTTCGGTTTTTCCTCCTTGTGCTTAAAAGGCCATAGCAGTTGCATTTTTTCACCTAGAAACCCACATGAGCCCTTATTTTTTACGTCACTAATTGTACTTTGCAATGACAGTCTGATTTTTTTTCATAAAGTACACTGCGAAACCAGGAAAAATTTAATGTGTGGTAAAATTGAAAAAACAAAAACGCATTTCTTTTATTTGTTTTTTTTTTCGTCTTTACACCATTCGCCCTGGGGTAAAACTGACTTGTTATATATGTTCCTCAAGTCCTTACAATTACAACAATATGTAACATGTATAACTTTCATTGTATCTGATGGCCTGTAAAAAATTCAAAACCATTAACAAATATATGTTCCTTAAAATCGCTCCATTCCCAGGCGTATAGCGCTTTCTTTTATCCTGTGGTCTATGGGTCTGTGTGAGGTGTCATTGTTTGCGCCATGATATGTTCTTTCTATCGGTACCTTGATTGCACATATGCGACTTTTTGATCGCTTTTTATTACAATTTTTCTAGATTTGATGCGACCAAAAATGTGCAATTTTGCACTCTGGGATTTTTTTGCGTTTACGCCATTTACTGTGCGAGATCAGGAATGTGATTAATAGTTTGGGCGATTACACACGCGAAACATGTTACCAAACATGTTTATTTATTTATAACATGGGAAAAGGGGGCGATTCTGACTTATTAGGGGAGGGGGCTTTTTTTTTTTTTTTATCAATAAAAAGTGTTATTAACAGTTATACTAGCAGCCCCCATGGGGACTTCTAGTATAAGTACACTGATCTCTCATACAGATCTATGCTGCATAGATATGCACCATAGATCAATGGCATGGCGATCGGACCGTGCCCGCTAATAGCCGTGATCCCGGGCTACAAGCGTCACTTGGGACCACGGTGGTTCAGAGCACGGCCCTACTCTGAACACATGGAGGCGGCCCTGGACGTAAGAGTATGTATATTATGATATAAAAGTACCTACCTTTCCTCTGGTAAATCACAAGGTGGGTTGTTAGGCTTCAGCTGCACCCATTCTCTAGTAGAGAGGTCTAATCGATGTAGATCTGTACTGTAAATATAGCCAGTTGTTCCTCCAAATACATATAGGAAGCCATTTATAATTGCCATTGCCTGAGATAAACCATGCAGGGGAAAAAAACAAAACAAAAACACAACTTTAGGCACAAGAGGCTTTAAAATTTTTTTAAAAATTAAGAGGTCAACCCTTGTTTTGTGCACTGGTTTCTCAGTCATTTGCACAGTCCATGGATCACCCGCCATGGATTCCGCAGCTCGCACCCGCTGGTCCCATAAGCTTCATTCTATGACCGGATTCATTCTTTGGACAGCGCAATCTGCCAAACCATAGAATGAAGCCTATGGGACCAGTCGAGATGTGTGCGGCCGCAAAGTGGAGTTTTGGTAGGGTGCGCATATCCTTAGATCCTATTACATGAAGCTATGTGCAGCTGACAGTGGATTATCTTTTAACATGTTTAAAGTAACCTCGTTGACAGATTGCTGGTTATTACATGGGACAATATCTGCCCGATTTGACAGATAATCTCTGTTTTCATAGGACCTTATTTCTGTATGATTATCGTCCCATGTAAATCATACGAATTTAAACTATCGTCCTGTGTCAATTTAGATCTGGCCCCAAAATCATTGTTAATCGTTCGCTGTAATTCCGCATTTGTTCACTAATCGTTCAGTGCAATTCCAAATTGTTCCTTCTTTTGCTGGGATCAGATGGAGTAAAGATCGCAGTAACAATCATAACTAACTTCTATTCTGTGTAACATGGTGAACGATTTCAGGTTAACAATCTCCTTAGCAATTGTTAAAAATCGATTCATCTAATAGGACCCTTAGGCTATGTTCTCACCCAGTACTTTTGCTCAATATTTTGCAACTAAAACCAGGAGTGGATTGAAACCGCAGAAAGGCTATGCTCACACACTGTTGAAATTGAGCGGATGGCCGCCATTTAATGGCAAATAGAGATGAGCGAACCTCGAGCATGCTCGAGTCCATCCGAACCCGAACTTTCGGCATTTGATTAGCGATCTGCTAGATCGGCGCTCGTTTACTGGGCCTATTACACGGCCCGATAATCGTTTAACAAGGGCTGCAAGGACATAGTTACTGATGTTCTTGCTTAGGCTGGGTTCACACTACGTATATTTGAGGCTGTATTTTTGAGGCTGTATAGCAACCAAAACAAGGAGTGGATTGAAAACACAGAAAGACTATGTTCACATAATGTTGTAATTGAGTGGATGGCCGTCATTTAATGGCAAATATTTGCTGTTATTTTAAAACAACGGCTGTTGTATTGAAATAATGGAAGTTATTTACCGTTATATGACGGCCATCCACTCAATTTCAACATTGTGTGGACAGAGCCTTTCTGTGTTTTCAATCCACTCCTGGTTTTGGTTGCTATGAGGACCTGACATGAGGACCAAATACAGCCTTAAATATACATAGTGTGAACCCAGCCTCAAACTGTATACTTTACCTATCCACGCTCCAGGGCTGCTCCTGCGCGCTCTAGCTTCAGAGTGGCCTGTCAGCTGACAGGCTGCTCAGCCACTCACAAGCCGAGACCGCCGCAGCCTGTCAGCTGACAGGTCGCTCTGAAGCTAGAGCGCGCGGGACCCAGGGAGAAGCGGACAGCAGGAGCAGCCCTGGAGCATGGATAGGTAATGTATATAGTCAGTCGTTGGCTGCACACCGCTATTACACGTAGCGGTGCACGGTCAGCGCCCGAAAAATATAGGCTCTAACCTATATCAACGATCAGCCGATGATCGTTGTCATCGGCTGATCGTTGTATTTATTATACGGAGTGATAATGGGCCCGATTAAAACGATTATCATTCCGTGTAATAGTACTCTTCGAAAATCTGCCTTCAGGAGACTGGAGCTGGATTTCTGGCAAAAAAAAATTATAAAAATAATGTGTATATGGCAAACTTGCTTTATGTCACATGTACTGTTGATTTAAAATTTTGAAAGTTATACCGACAGGTACACTATAATACAAAACTGATTTAACCATAGCTTTTCATAACATATCCCTTGAATGGAGGCCATTTTAGCTAAGTAGTGATTGATGCATTAAACAAATGCCCCTTTAACCACAGGCAAAAATGGCATGCATTTAACACATATGACAACCGATAATGTTTATGCTAAATAAATCTCTATTTGTTTATTGCTGGAAAGACTCCACAGCCTTTGAGTCTCTGAAATGTCTAAAAGCCAATAGCTGTAGCACACTCAACACCAATGGACAAAAACAAACAAAAAAGAAAAACAAACACACAACACACCTGGCCATAAATGCGGTTGGGTTTCTTTCCATCACAGTTTAGCTTCTCCCATCTCTTATACTTTACATTACAGACATGAACATCATTACCATTGCTTTCACCAAATGGGATCCCAGTGCCTCCAAACACCAGGAGATTGTATCCATGTAAAACCACTACAAAAGTAATAGAGGGGGGGAATAAATAAAATAAAACACGTTAAATCACTGTACTATTACTAAACAATAGCAATTGGCATTATAGCTATAGTTTGATAGGATGCTATCATGGGGGCTCTGCTTCCTTGATTTAAAGAGGTTTTCCAAGTGATTAATAAAAAAACTGCCTAAAAAAGGGAAATGACATTATAAAACATACATTACTACCACTTCAGTCCTTTCTGCTGGTTTGCGTTTGGCTAGTTGCAGCAGTGATTTGCCAGTATGTAGTGTTGTTTTTCCACCTAATACGTCGAGCTAGAAATTTATTAAAGGCCGCATGAGGTGATTAGAGGAGTTTTATGGACCAGGTGGGTGATCTCATGACTTTACACAGAGATTTATCTGACTGAAAGACTGAAGTTTCTCCTATTTTCAAATCCATTCCCGGCTTTGGCTTCAAAAATCTGTCAGATAAATCTCTGTGTAAAGCCACCCTAATAGATAAATGGTGCCAGATGTAGAGGTGTAAGGTTATGTAAAAACTTCCAACTAGTCAATTCACACCAAGCAGACGCTATGGCCACCAATGATGTCCAGGAGAGCGCTCTGCATCAGTCACTGTTACCCTTGGTAGTGGTGACATTACAGTGTGGGAAGGTTTGTCTACTTAATACAGAACTGCCCTACACATCTTCATGGATGACAATGCTCCATCTCATCGAGGTTGCATCATTAGGAAACGCCTGCTGGAGACTGAAGCACCTGACATGGAGAGGCCTGCACTTTCTCCAGACCTGAATTCTATGGAAAGTGTGTGTGTGTGTGTGTGTGTGTGTGTGTGTGTGTGTGTGTGTGTGTGTGTGTGTGTGTGTGTGTGTGTGTGTGTGTGTGTGTGTGTGTGTGTGTGTGTGTGTGTGTGTGTGTGTGTAACCTCTTAAAGGACAACTCCCGCGGGACCCCCCCAAAAAAAAAACCACAGACACCATACTCACCATCCCTCCGGTGACGATCGCCACTCCATTTGCCCGCCGTCCGCCTCACCGTCACCGCCATCCGCCGTCCAGCGATGTCTCTGATTTCCGGGTCCTGGGGATGGAAAAGGCTGCCAGTGCGCTTGCGCACCGGCAGCCTTTTCATTGGCTGGAGCGCATCACATGGCTTCCAGCAACCTCAGCCAATCAGGGCTGACGAAGCTGGAAGCCATGTGATGCGCTCCAGCCAATGAAAAGGCTGCTGGTGCGCATGTGCACCAGCAGCCTTTTCCGTCCCATTCACTCTCTATGAAGACGCCGAGGAGGAAGAAGACCCGGACCGCCCCCCCGGCTCTGACGTCGTCGTCACCAGATGCCGCCTGGGAGAAGAGGACCGTGACGATCGTAATAGGCAACGTATATATTCTTTAACTTCCGGGCGGGGGGGGTCGGGGGTCCGAAAGTGGGGGAAGGGGGCCAGACTGGGTATTTAACCACATTACAAAGTTATATAACTTTGTAATGTGTGTTAAATAAGCTAAAAAATTTTTTTCGTGGGAGTTGTCCTTTAAGAATTCTGAATTTATAAACAATTGTTGTTGCCAGTAATGAAACCCATATCATCCCCATTTGTCTCCAAATGCTAAAAAAATTTTGTCTTCTAGGTGTAGCGACAGATCCACTGACACAAAAACAGTGATGCATAATAACGTGTTATTTTATCCATAAAATATGAGAAAAGGCAGCTCAGAATGAACCATCAATGTAAATAAACTTTACTGCTGGTTTAGAGTATTATACACACCCAAACACACAACTTTTACTTGAAGTGTAGCCATGCACAATTTGTTGCTTTGATGTAGTAGTCCTTTCTATTGTCACACTTTTAATACTTACATGACATGGATGCAAGTTCCCTTGGCATGTAACCATCTGTCCCCATTTGATGCCATGTTCCTGTGGCAAAGTGATATCGCCAAAGCTCTCTAAAAAGAGGGTAATCTTCATTTTCTAGGCCACCTGATTCATCATAGTCAGGGTTATAGCCACCAAATACATATAAATTAGTATTATCAGCCACACATCGGTGTCCACTTCTTGCAGGAGGTGACCTGCGACCTACGAAACACAGATCCCAAGAGAAGGTAATAAACAAGGGGAAAGTAAGAAAGGAAAAGGATGACCTAAGCTCTACAAGACACCACAGTTATTGAGTCACATATAGTACATAGTAATCAAACTGTAATGGAGTAAAAATACTGCATCATCAAATATTTCTATATATCGGAGGGCTTGGTAAGTTTATTGGTGAAAGATATACCAAGACCTGACCCATACAATAATGGACATGCAGGGTTCTTACTTCTTAAAATGTAATATTAGCCATTATTCACAATTTTCATATTTTGCATTTGTAAAGTGGGTCTAAAACACAGAACACACAAAATGGAAACATTTATAAAAATGATTCTTTGTTTTGTATCCACTCTCGCACAGAGATTCAGTTTCCCCGCTCCTGGCATTATATTGATACATCATGCCGGGCAGGGAAACACTACATTACAGGGCTTCCCCGTATATAGTGCCTGTAATATACGGGACGTGAGAATAAGCACTTACAAAGGACAGTATATTCAGGTGATAAAATCGTAAATTAAACAAGTGAATCCATTTCAAAATTAACATTACAACTCTCACAGATTGCAAGCCTAAGAAGTAAACACACCATTAGATCAGCGCTTCTTAATTCTAGTCCTCATGGCCACCAGCAGGTCAGGTTTTGGGGATTTCCTTATTATTTCACAGTTGATATAAAATTATACTCTGTGAATCAGGTATTATCACAGGCGTCCTTTGTATAGGATATCCTCAAGATATGATCTGTTGGTGAGGCCATAAGGACTGGATTTCAGAAGCACTGGTTTAAGTCACCTAGAAAAGTCATACTCTGAGTTTAACTGTAGACACTAAAGCCCCTATTCCACGGAGCGACAGTCGTCGATCGCTGCTATATTAGTTGTTTGTCTTTCAACATGTTGAAAGACAAACGACTAATGATCAGCCGACATCGTTCATGTCAGCTGATTGTTGTGTTCTATTACACAAGACGATTATCGGCTGTAACGGATAATATCGGCCAAATAGGCCAATAATCGCTGTGAGTAATAGGGCCTTAGTGTATGTAGTTTTAGGACTGCCTTTTTGTGTTTATAGATTACTCCATTATTTTAATAATTAAAGTATTCACAAGAACTGCACAAACGCTCAACACCACCATTGGATTCTATGGGGCATCCATACCATAATTCCTAAATAACATGTAAGTGAAAGCTGACCTGCTAAATTGGCGATCGCTTACCAAGCATTTACATGGATCGACACTTATGCAGCATGGGCTGCAGGGACATTGTCAGTCTGGCTTCCTTCAATTTTTCTGGTTCCTCGCACAGCCACCGCTGGCACTTCTGAGATGTCTCTGAAGCGACAAGCCGCTCAGCTAATCACTGGCTGAGACGAGAAAGAGCTGTGGCCAGTGATTGGCTGAGCGGCCTTTCATTGCAGAGACAGCTTCAGAAGTGGTTGCAGTGGGAAGGGAGAAACTGGAAAGACACCAGGGAGCGTGGAGAGGTAAAAGTATAGTTTTTATAATTTTCTCTGCACTTTCATCAGCCGCCGACCTCCTATTACACAGTGCGATGCACGGTCTCCAGCAGATTATTTTTAAACCTGCTGAAAGACAACACTCAGCCGATGATCACTATCTTTATTACACGAGGGGGATATCTGCCTGAATGGAAGGATAATCAACTTGTGTAATTGGGCCCCAAATCAGATTTTCAAACAGCTAGAGATTATATTTTAATCTCCAGTGCTGCACAGGTCTTATTCTGGCTTAGCAACATGGCTCAAACATTAAATTTGCACAATGGTTTAAAGAAAGGATGGAGTGGAGAGACCACAACATTCAGTAATATTCCAACTATACAGTATTAAAACAGAAAATTATAAAAACACAAAACCAGTCTGTAGCATATTGTACTGCACTTATAACCCCCCTTTTTAATCATCTGTTACACAGTTTTTATATACAGCACTATAAATTATGTATAATTTAGTATATACTTATATAGATACATACTTACCCAATTGGCATTGAAAGGGAATGTGTCATCAGAAAATTACCTATTGTTAAAATCATGGTTTTACATGGTGTCAGACCGGAAAGAAAATACCTGGTAAGTACTGGAAGACTTGAGATTTTTAAATAAAAGTAAATTAGAAATCTATATAAAACTTTTTGAAAACAGTTGATTTGAAAGATTCCCCCCCCCCCCTTGCTGGACAAACCCTTTTAAAGGGGTTGTGTATGTATGTATTATATGTATTTATAATTTACTTCTATTAACCCTTTGAGGACCAGGCCCAAAATGACCCAGTGGACCGCGCAAATTTTGATCTTAGTGCTTTCGTTTTTCCCTCCTCCCCTTCTAAGAGCTCTAGCACTCTCAGTTTTCTATCTACAAGCCATGTAAGTGCTTGTTTTTTTACAGGAATAGTTGTACTTTGTAATGGCGTCATTCATTTTACCATAACATGTATGATGGAATTCCAAATATATTATTTATGAAGATATAAATAGGTGAAATCGTAAATAAGAATGCAATATGGTAACGTTTGGGGGGTTCCTGTGTCTACGTAATACACTATATGGTAACAGCGACATGATACTATTACTCTATAGGTCAGTCCGAACACAACCATATGCAGGTTACACAGATTCTCTAATGTTATATATGTATTTTTTTTATGAAATCCTTTTTTTTTGGCAATTAAATATTAATAAAATGGGCCTATTGTGACGCTTATAACGGTTTTATTTTTTCACCTACGGGGCTGTATGGGGTGTCATTTTTTCCGCCATGATCTCTAGTTTTTATTAATACCATATTTGTGAAGATCGGACGTATTGATCACTTTTTATTGATTTTTTTAAAATATATAATGTAACAAAAATCGGTAATCTGCGCACTTTTTCCCCTCTTTTCGTGTACGCCGTTTACCGATCACAATGACGCTTATTATATTTTAATAGATCGGACAATTACGCACGCTACGGTATATTATAGGTTTATCTCTTTATTCATTTTTATATGTTTTATTTATATAATGGGAAAGGGGGGTGATTTAGACTTTTATTGGGGGAGGGGCTTTGGGGTAGTGTGTGTGTGTTTTGAACTTTTTTTTTTTTTTTTACACTTTTGAAGTCCCTTTGGGGGACTTTTACATGCACTACTCTGATTTTTACACTGACCATTGCTATGCCATAGACATAGCATTGATCAGTGTTATCGGCGATCTGCTCATTGAGCCTGCCTGTGCAGGCTCAGTGTAGCAGATCGCCGATCGGACCGCACGGAGGCAGGTAAGAGACCTCCGGCAGTCCGTTTTACCGATCGGGACCCCCGCAGTCACACTGCGGGGGTCCCGATCGGTAAGTGACAAGGGGACTACCCCTATCACTTACACTTAAACGCCGCGGCGTTTAAGGGGTTAATGACACGCGGCAGCGTGTCATTACCGGTGAGGTCCCGGCTGCTGTTTGCAGCCGGCCCCCACCTGCTATGAAGCGCGCTCCGCTCCGGAGCGCGCTTCATAGCGGGAAAAACACCCAGGACGTAAGGTTACGTCATGGGTCGTCTGGGGACAGACTTCCATGACGTAACCCTACGTCCAGGGTCGTCTAGGGGTTAAAAAATCTTAAGTTTTCCCATACTTATTAGCTACTGTATGTCATGCAGGAAATGCTGTTTTATTTTCAGCCCGACACAGTTCTCTGCTGACATCTCTGGCCAAGACAGGAACTGTCCAGAGCAGGAGAGGTTTTATATGGGGATTCATAGAAAACCAAGACAAGAGTTCCTGTCTCGGCCAGAGATGTCAGCAGAGAGCACTGTGTCAGACTGAAAATAAAACATTTCCTGCATGACATACAGTAGCTAATAAGTATGGGAAGACTTGAGATTTTTTAATAGAAGTAAATTACAAACCTATATAAAACTTTTTGATACCAGTTGATTTGAAAGAAAAAGTTTTTCAATGGACAACCCCTTTAATGTTAGGCCCTGAAGATGTAGCTATGTCTTAAAAGCCAAGTACAATACACTTTACAAATGTAAAATCAAATCTCACAAACAGTGGCTGTATCCACACGTCCGTAGATTTTGCGGACCTACGGACGGTGAATGCATGCAATGGATTGTTTCCCCGCTGTCACTACAGCCGCTGCGGAGATTTAAAGAGTTCCCCCCTTTGCCGGCATGATACTCACACATCATGCCAGGCCGGGAAACAATTCATTGCATGCAATCACCTTCCGTATGTCCACAAAATCTACAGACGTGTGAATGCAGCCTAAGTCAGTACTGATCTTGGTTTAACTTAGTGGGTCCAAAAGATGAACCTGAAGTCAGTAAGCTCAGCTGCAGGTTGTCACGCCTCTGTTATTAATGACAACTGTAGTTAGTACCCAAACAGCTAAAGACAGAATGGGAGATCTTTTCACTGAACTATTGTAAAAGAAAAAGTCTAGCTCCCTTTGAAAATGTAAGTAACCATATTGGTTGCTAAGGCTTTAGTATACCTTCCCAACTAAGTAAGTGTGTGTGTTTGAGTGTTTGGGTGGTAAAATCTGACCTCCAGAACATTCTACCATTGTGAGCTGCCACCAGGCCTGGCTGTCATATCTGGGAACAGGACTGCACACCTCTACCACTAGGATGGGTGCTCTTGTAGCAATGGGTTCTTCAACCTATTATCATGGATAGATAAGCCACGGCACCAATTTAGAATGCAGGTGAAGTAGTTGACTTACAGTGTATGTAGACAAAAAAGCCTTTGCTCCAACCAGGATAAGTAAGTAGTTACAAAGACATGAGACCAAAATGGGCACAATGTTTCGGTCCTAACCAGGACCTTCCTCAGGCATAGGGGTCTCTGTAATGTAGGAGAAGGAATCCGGGCTGGTGAAATCCGGTTGGTTGGAGTAAAGGCTTTTTTGTTTACTTACACTGCAAATAAACTACTTCACTTGCATTCTAAATCAGTGTGCCGTGGCTTATCTATCCTTGCTGTCATATCTGTGATTCTTTGGATCTGCACATTCATGTCTCTATAGCTCTGGCTGAGGCCAATCACCTCACCTGTGCATTGCAGGGGAGACACACAGCTCTAATGATATCACCTGTGTGTGCAGTGTGCTGGAGATTCTCCCATTTAATTTTATGCGGCTGTCTTCCCTATCCCCACCTCTCCTCTACATATGGCAAGGCCGGGAACCTTCACTCAAACCTTTCCAGGCACTCAATGTATCTATGTGCCAAATTTAGGGTCAAATGGTTCAGGCGTTATTATACAGATGTAAATGATGTAGTTTGGTGCAGTGGGGCTGGACTACCAAACCTAAGTGCACTAACCTGCTCTGGCCAGCCTGCCCATCTAAAATATTCATCCATTGCTCTTCATGAAAGTGGTCACTACAAAGTACCACCCCAATACTAGAAGGGACGGGCCACTCTGGGCAGATCGGTGCAATTAGGTTGGTAGTCCTGCCCCTGTGCACTAAAATCACCTAATTTACATATGTAATCAAACTACAAAGTTAAAAAAAAAAAAAAAAAAAAAGGTTGCACTTTGTGCGCTATAGGGACATATCAGCAGGTTAGACACTTCTACCCTGTTAATAGTTTCCCTTTAAACAATACCACTTCTATCACTTAAATGTGAAGTGTTGGGCAATTATGTAGTAACAAATGCAGTTCCCTAAGGCTGGGATCACACTTTGTTTTTGCAATCCGTTTTGCATCTGTCCTGAATTCCGGTTTTTAGAACCTTATAGGGCCATCCGGAATTCAGAACAGCTCCAGATGCACATCCGAAATCTCTTTGGTATTTTAGATGTAATGCATGGCAGCCTAGGTAAGTGTCACCAGGTGCAGATGCTGGTCCTGTAATTTTACGCATTCCTAATCAGCGGCAGGTACAACTGACCCTGTCAACCACTTTCACGCAGTGCCAAGAGAGCGAAGAAGAAGAACGAGGAGGTCACCAATGCATCAGGTGAATTTTTTTCCCCTCCGTTTTTAAAGCAAGGAAACACTTGTGAAGATTGTTCTAACAGCGACCACGTCTATATTATTGGCCAAGGTTTCAGAACAAGATGTTCATGACAAGTGGTGCTGTGAAATTCTGGTGTTCACATACATTTGGCCATGTAAAGTACTGTTTAAAAAAATAGCTGAATAACTCACTTAGTACCAACTAATTATTCCATAATTTTATGGTGAAGAGGCAGTTTAGACAAGAATGGCAAACCCCCTACTGCCATTCACAGCTAATCCAATATGCTGGTACATCATAGGGACACATGCTGATTTATTGGATAGGTTTTCTGCCTTCTGGGAGATAGTTATTTGCATACTATTGACATGTTACAAAAATACACAGGGACTAAGTATAAATTAAAATGATGGAAGATTTCCACAATATATATTGCTTTATATTTCTTGGCTATATCATTTTTCCTAATTATCTTATATGCTGAGAATACAAATGTCACTTTATACTTACCCCAAAAGTGGGGCAGCATTTTAATAAAATTTGACCAGTGCTCCTAACAAGTTAATTTGCATATTTTATAGTGTCTAATTTTACCAAAACCATGGGTCTTACAAGCTTCAGAGACCGGTGTCGATAAGAGAAAGTAAGCGGCTACCTGGAATAAGCAAGTTCTTACACACGAATACGCTGATAGTTTCCCTTTAAACTAGTGACAGGTTCCCTTTACAGGTACTGTTCACACCAGGGATTGGACGCTGTGTCTTAGGACTACATAATAAAGTCCTCCAAATGCTGATTCACCCCTGATGTTTATTGCAAATTGTAAGGTTACAAACTTTATTTGTATTAGGAATACTACAGGTCATCACAGTCATCAAAAAAGGTCAGGGAGAGGAGAGAGAACACAAAACAAAACTAAACAAAAAGACAAAAAGCAAGCTGCTTGAAGGACAGAACAATAAAAAACACCAGACAGACAAACAACTATGCGTGGCTGGTAAGCATCACCCACCTTCTCTTAAAAACCTGCTAGGAATCCTGATGCTGGGACAGGAGTGGGTGAAGAGTCGCCTAACGGGAAACCAGCGTACCTTCTTCTTAGAGCCTGTTACCACAATTACCAGCAATGAGTCAGACGTACACAACACAAGGAATCAACAGACAGCAACATGAGCAGCAGCATTAAACAGCTGGCAAACACTGATAACATTACCTCAGCTGGCAGCAACACCAGACAGCTGCTCACTTCAACAGTGCAAAAACTACATTGGATAAGCTGGGCCTCACTGGGGTAACTAGACTTCAAATATTTGGATACCAGAAATGGTGAATACCAGAAATGGTGAATATGTAAGCTGTATTGTTATATCTGCCAAGATCAATTATGGGGTCTTCCAACATAATAAAGCTCAAGGAGTCTGACCACTGATGCTGAGAAAGTGGTCCCCAGTCCTGGTTGAGACCTTGCCGAGTATAAGGGGGTGTTCCTCAGAAAGAGCTGAGGAAGTACATACATCCCTCATGGCAGGTTCAAGACTTTTCTATACACTCATCTGCTTTATGGGGTAACTGGAAAACCCCTCTGAAAGGGGATCTGTTAGCTGTAATTCACATGCCAGAGTTTGGCCTAAAGGCTCTCTAACAGCTGAAGCAGACACATGGTACCTTTCTTACATCTGTATGTGCTTCAATAATGTAGAAAAAAGTTTCTCGTACAAAGAGTCAAAGAGGCTTTTCAAAGCTCCTGAATAGCTGCAAGCTGGAATTTCCCCTTGCTTGACTGACTGACATATGGAAGTAGAATCCCAAGCAGGGTCAGGTATGGGAAGAGAAGTAAGGAGGTGTTAAATCTTGCTGCAGATCAGAGCACCATGGAATCTGTTGGCGCTATACAAATTATTATCAGAGGCCTCGGAAAGTCTTATTGACTTTGTACTATAAACGCAGACAGATATATATATATAAAAGGTATTGTTTGTCTCCCTGACCTAACAACTATTTAACAGTAAATTGGCTCGTAAATGGCAGCTGACAGATTCCCTTTAAGGGTGCCTTCACAGTAACGGATCTGCAGCGGATTTCACGCAGCGAATTTGTGAAATCCAGTGCCATTCATCCCCGTGACAGCACATACTCGCAGCGGGATTGACATCCCACTGTGAGTATGTGAGTTAACACAGAACCCCCCCTCGCAGCCGAGAACATACATTACCTGGTCGGCGATGCGGCTGCATGTGAGGCTCCCATCGATCCTGCTCATCCAATCAGTGCCGCCAAGCAGGTAATGTATGCTCTTGGCTGCGGGGGGTTAACTCACATACTCACAGCGGGATGTCAATCATGCTGCGAGTATGTGCCATCATAGGGATGAAAGGCACTGAATCCACCGTGGATTCTGAGGCGGATCAGTTATGTGAGAAGACACCCATAAGCAATCTACCCACCCACAACCACTCCCCAAAGTACTATTGATTAGCTGACATCAAGTCTTTCCTAATCCAGGTGTTCAAAATGGTTCTGGTGCCTGTGTGCTGGATGGATAAAAGACACTTTTGTAATCCAAAGGAGTAATGTCAAATCAGCCAGGGGCTAGAGTGTCTGTGCCCTAGGCCTGCAATACCTCTCTGCCTTTCTTGTCCTCAGAAACACCCCTGGGTGGGAATTCTCCTCTGAAGCACTCTTTAGATTGTGTGCAAGCGCTGTAGCAATCAGTGCTTCAGAGGTGAAATTCTGCCTGGGGGTGTTGCTAAGGACAAGGAGGGCAGAGAGGATGACCTGAGATGCATTGCAGGCCTAGGGCACAGACGCCTGTCTCATTGACACGGTTCCTTTGAATTACAAATGTGTTTTTTTACCCCAAAGGCTGCACCAAGAACAATTTGAACCCCTTGATGGTAAGGGACTTTACGGTCAGAAAACCAACAGTACCCATGGTTTTTTTTTTGGGGGGGGGGGGGGGGGGGGGTGTAGGGTAGGTCACTACAGGTTTGCTGTAAAAGGTTAACATAAGGAGGCTCTTAAATGTAATAGTGGAATGAAATTATTGCTTTTACTCTGGGGCACAGCTGTAAGGGCCCCTTTACACACACTGATATTTGAGATTATCTGACAAATTCTTGAAGCCAAAGCCAGAAATCAGTTTATAAAGAGGAGAAATCTCAGTCTTTCCTTTATGACCTGTTCCCTTTTTAAAGTCTGTTCCTGGCTTTGACTTCCAAATATCTGTCAGATAAATCTCTGTGTAATAGGGCCCTAAAACTGGAGAGACTGCATCACTCATTAGCAATCTGTACTCCAACAATCACAAGCAGAATACATACTGGCCATACTGCTCTAAAGCGAAACAAGAAGTATTTGTCATACAAATGAAAGTCGCCCATCATCCCCTACTGGCTAATGTCTGTGCAATATATTTTTTACATCAAGCACAGCACAGCTGACAATTGAGAAACAGACAAACTTCTTTCCAACAGGAACCAGCAGAGCTGTGAATCATGTATTTGGGCAGTTCACAATATGTAATGAAATATATTTACAGACAGACTTTCATTTAAATATTTAAAAAGAATGTCACTAGATTTATGCCACCCTAAATAAGGGCAGCATAAATTAGTGACAGAAATGCTGAATACACATTGGTGCATTATTTGCATTGTGTTTAGCTGTTCTAATAAGCAGGAGAATGGACTTCCTGCTGCTACCCCCCCCCCCCCCCCCCCAGCAGGTGATGGGCAGAGGAAGATGGTGCTCATTAATGAGCTAATATTGAGGACTACAGAGCGCACACACACATGTAATGGAGAGGACTAGTGTGCGGTGCTCGGGGTCCTCGATATTTAGGAGGATATCTCCAAATAAGCTACATAGAGCAATGTAAGGGTCCTTTTACAGACATTTCTCGACTGTGAGGGCGCAGACAAGCAACGATCAGCAAGATCAGAGGCCAGTTTGCAGGGCCTTAAAGGGGTTGTCCAGCAAAAACATTTTTCTTTCAAATAAACTACTGTCAGAAAGTTCTATAAATTTGTAATTTACTTCTATTAAAAAATTTCAAGTCTTCCCATACTTAGCTGCTGTATGTCATGCAGGAAAATGTTGTTTTATTTTCAGTCTGACAGCGCTCTCTGCTGACATCTCTGGCCGAGACAGGAACTCTAGAGAAGGAAAGGCTTTCTATGGGAATGCCCATAGATAAACCTCTCCTTCTCTGCACAGTTCCTGTCTTGGCCAGAGATGTCAGCAGAGAGCGCTGTGTCAGACTGAAGATAAAACACTTTCCTGCATGACATACAGCAGCTGATAAGTATGGGAAGACTTGAGATTTCTTAATAAAAATAATTTACAAATTGATATAACTTTCTGACAGTAGTTTATTTGAAAGAAAGATATTTTCGCTGGACAACCCCTTTAAACAGATTTATCTGACAGATTTTTGAAGCCAAAGTCGGCAAAGGACTTAAAAAGAGGACAAATCTCAGTCTTTCCTTTATGACCTGTTCCCTGTTTAAAGTCTGTTCCTGGCTTTGTCTTAAAGAGGTTATCTAGTGCTACAAAACATGGCCACTTTCTTTTAGAGACAACACCACTCTTGTCTCCAGTTCAGGTACGGTTTGCAATTAAAGGGGTTATCCAGCGCTACAAAAACATGGCCACTTTTCCCCCTACTGCTGTCTCCAGTTCAGGTGTGGTTTGCAATTAAGCTCCATTTACTTCAATGTAACTGAGTTTCAAAACCCCACCCAATCTGAAGACAACAGTAGGGGGAAAATGGTCATGTTTTTGTAGAGCTGAATAACTGCTTTAAGCTCCAATCACTTCAATGGAACTGAGCAGCAAAACCCCGCCCAAGCTGGAGACAAGAGTGGCACTGTCTCTGGAAGAAAGTGGCCATGTTTTTGTAGTTCTGGATAGCCCCTTAAAAAAATCTGTCAGATAAATCTCTGTGTAAAGGCATCCTTACACAGCACGAATGATCCATGTACCGCTCATGCAGCCCTGGAAACTGACAGCACAGATATGAATACACCTGTGCTGTGAGTTTCCAGATCACAAGCATCAGCTGATAATTGGGCCTGGTCTTTTACATAGGCTGATTATTGACTGCAGGAGTGTCTCTAGCAATGGTCTTGGTCCATGCAAAAGGACCCTTAGCAATACAGAATTCTGTTCACCTGCTCAGTCATAAATTTATGCTACTCTTATGGCTTTTTTATGTGTACCAGTTATTGTTGACTGTTCCTGGTTGAGTAGTGGTGGTTATGTTCCTCCCCTGCCCCTGCTTCTTCCTAAAATCATAGCAGCCCCAGACTTCTCTTTTAGCTTTTGACATGTTTGACAATATGCAAAAAGTTAATCTTTTTAATGGTAGTGCTTTAAAGTAGAACAGTCAGCACAAAAGCAGAAGTGTAAATAACTTTTTGGGTAGATACAGCAAGTCATTATGATTCTGGGCATACTTTTTTTTCTTTAGTCCTTTCCAGCGCAAAGATTTAGGCCTTTTTGTTAATATGTAAATTAGGCTGCAAAAGCCCAGGGGTTGTTCCCCAAGAAGGTTAAAGGACAGGCAAGCCCTTCCCATGTCCTCTAGTGGCTTTTAGTCAAATAAAGTAGGCAAAGGAAGTGGGTACAAAAGGCTGAGAATAGAAGTATAAGAGTTGGACTTGCCGGTGCTTTTACTGGGCTGGGGAATGTCCCCTGGGCTTTCCAGCTTCATAACATTCGCAAAAAGAATTTTATCTCTGGCTTTAGAAAAGACAATGGACATTAAAAACATATGCCTAGAATCTTATTTACACCAGTTATCCGGCTTTCAGGTCTGGAAAGGCTAACTGTAGAAGCAGTTAAACAACTCAAATGTTTGGACAATATCTGCTGCCTAGAAGATCAGCATTTCAGTATTAAAAGGGGTTTTCCGGGGACTGATGGAGCAGGATGTGTAGGAGGTGAGCGCTTGCTCCATGCAGAGGGCCCCTGCAGCAGCCGGACTAAAAATTTATGGGGAAATACTTTAGGAGACCCCCCCCGCAAGCACCTTGATACCCTCACAAGGCAGACTGCGGGTCTCTACTATAAACAGCTACCTTGTCTGGGACCCCAAGCTTGTGCCCCTCTCCTCAAGTCAAGTGAGCATGTGTACTTTCAGCCAACTACCACAGTCCTTGTGTACTGACACCGCCATTGGATACTACCTCTGCAGGGCAAGTCCCTGGGATGTCCCAGACCCATGCTCTAGGCACCATCTTGCCATGTGGCGCAGCCTGACACACGGTCCACTCTTAACCCAACCAGTGCTGAGGGATCCACAAAGGAGGGAAACATTTTAAGGGCTGATACTGACCCTTTCACAGAACCCCATAACCATACTTCTGAGGGGGGGGGGGGGGTAGGAACCTGCAGCCGCTGAGGGGGGCATGTTTACAGGCTGATTCAGCCTTTCCTGTCAGCACCTATCTCATTCAAGCACAGACTAAAGAAAATTCAGCCATGGACCCCACCTCTAAACCATGACACAAGTCTCAGCATCTAACTACTACTTCCATGGATCAGCAGCATCCTCCTTTATCGACTACTATGTCCCAGACGACTGCTCTTTCAGAAGCAGCAGACTGATTCTCTCATGCAGGGTGACTGCTCACAAGCGGCCATACGCAAATTGTTCTCGCAGTTACTTCACTCTCTGATCTCGGAAGTCAAAGATGCTTGTCGCTCAAAAATATCAGCGGTTGGAAAAGTTATCCAGCAGATGAAATGCAGGGTAGACCCTTTGGTAGAAGAGCATGATGCTACGCTTTCTTATATAGCCAAATTGCAACAGTCTTGATTTAATCATCCATGCTAAGTGATATGCAATGCCATGTGGAGGATCTGGGTAACTGTGGCAGACGTAACAAGCATCCGAAGCTTCCCTGAGGCTATTCAGGAGGACGACTTGCAAGTTACCTTAGAGGCCAACAGTATTCTGGGTGAGCCTCGATCACAAAGAGAAACTTGATAGAACATACCTGGCTTTAAAACCAAAACCTGCTTCAGGAGCGCCCTGGGATGACGTTTGTCATGTGTAGTTTTGAAGGAAAGGATTATCTCTAAGGCATGTAAACTTTCAGTTCAATCCGACTTTTCCCTGACCTTTCGTGGATCACCTTGCAGAAGGTGTCACCTGCATCCATTGCTGACCACACAGAGACAACCAAGTTCTTTGCAGATGGAGCTTCCCATTTGCTCTGACAGCTTGTAATGATGGATGTTTTGTTCTGAGGGACCTTTCTAATTTGCCTAGCTTTTGTGAAACACTGAATGTACTGCAGATAACCGATTGAACAGCGGCTCCCCTGCCGCCACCTCTCCACCCTAGTCTGGCATCCCGCACCTCAGAAGCGTTGACGACAGAAGTCCCAGAGGGCTTCTCCTAGCACTTCAACCTAAAGGACCTGCTCCTGTCTGTTATGGGACTGTGCTAAACTGTATACATACCTCTCCACAGTCCCCGGTCTTCTGCCCTTTGCTCGCTTCTTGGATGCGCCTCTGCAGCGGCTCCAGAGCGGGTCTCTGACCTGACAGGCCGCTCACCCAACCACTGTCTGGCACTGGCCGCGCTTTGCTATTACACGTAGCAATGTGTGGTCCGTGGCCTATGATTTTAGGTCAGGGCCAAACAACACGATCAGCCGATGATCTATGTCATCAGCTGATCGTTGCCTCTATTACACAGAGCACTACTCGGCCTTATCAGCCTCATGAGGCCAATTATCACTCTGTGTAATAGGACCGGTCCTATCCAGTTTACAAGGCACATTTGGTCTATGTGTGCTGTTTGATTTGGATTATACTTCAAAATTTCACCACCGATTTCATTTCTTCAAACCCCTTCATTCTCAAACCTGTGTGGACAAAGGGCTGTTTAAATTCACGGATGTGGTGGATCCATTGACACGCATTATTATCTTTTGATAGGCTGTTGTAGAGGTCCCATCTCCCTAGAACTGAACACTATACATACATACAACCACATCATTATGTGTTTATCTGGTCTGGGAGCCACTATGGTTTTCAAGCCCACAGCTTTTGAGCAGCTATGTAGGGCAGGTACTTTCACCAGAGGTCTAATTTCTGATACTTATAAGATTTTGAATTCAAAATGTGGTGACTCACTGATCAGACATGATTACATGGACAAGTGGGAAGCTGCCTTGTCTAAATCAAGTTTCCCAGAGTCCTGGCAGATTTGAGGTGGAGCAGCCACCTCCTTGATATGTACCACCTATAAAGAGACTCAGTATAAACGCATCATGCATTGGTACCACAAACCCAAATTACTGAATAGGCTAAACAATGCAATCTCCCCAATTTGTTGGAGGTGCCCCAAGATTTGTTATGTTAGCTGCTGTTCTTGCTGAAACGGCCTTTTTTGTTTAATTCATTTTACTTTGATACGTCACAGTTGTTTCAGCTATACTCCAGCTTATGTAACTAACTTATGCATATACAGTGCTATCCAAAATTATGCAAATCTTAATTCCTCCTTTTTTGTTTTGTTTTTTTTAAATAAATATTACAATTAAAAAAAGGGGGGGGGATATTTAATCCTACTTGTTGATAGGGGACAAGTAAAGTTAAATTGGAAAACCCCTTTAAGGGCCTTTACACTGGCCAATTTTTAGCAAGGGGCTTGCTAGAAATGCTCCTTTGCTTGATGGCTAACAGATATTCATTTAAGTGGCCACAGTAACAATACAGTGATTGTTTGTGCGACCCAGGCACTCATTTTATCGTGCCTTCTGAAGGCACAGCTGGTGGCTGGTGATCTATCAATGCAAAAGGATCCTTCGAATAATCTGATGCAGAAAACAAGAAGTCCAAATCATTTTCTCTCAGGTTCCCCATAGAATTATTGTATTGAGTCTGTAGTCCTCATTTCCTTAAAGCAAGATATACTAAATAAACACCCAAACAAAGCAGATTTTCTGCCACAAATCCGCACATATCACTAGCAGATTCACATTACATTTCATCCCATACATTGAAAGGAAATTGTACACTATAAAAATCTGAAACAGACAGTCAATGGTCCTTAAAAGCATTATTCAGCATCAGAATAAAAATAGATTCTTTCATCCAGAAACAGCACCACAGTGACTGCGTATGGTACTGCACTGTTTGAAACAATCCATTTCATTGTTGTTTACCATATTTAAATCTGACTTTATTAACCAGGGGGGGGGGGGGGGGGGGGGGGGGGGGGGGGGGGGGGGCGGGGGAGTCAGAGTACGGCTAGGTTCACACTGCATTTTTGCAATCCGTTTTTTTTTTTTAATCCGTTTTTTGCAAAAAAACGGATGATAAAAACAGATGCATTTGTGTAGCTGACACTACTTGTGTCCGTTAAAAAAAAACCCCAATCCGTTTTGATCCTTTTTTTTATAATGGAAGTCAATGGAAAAACGGATTGCAAAAACGCAGTGTGAACCTAGCCTAAGGTAAGAGAAGTCCAGAATAGAGTACTACAGACAAACTCCGATGTCACCACCTGAAATGGAGAGAATAAGATATACCACAGTGAAGTTATTACTGTTTTCAATTTCTGATAAAACATTTGCTTTAGTTTTGATACTACAGAACATACGAAGCTTTCTTATATGTTCTCTATGCAAGTGATCCTTTATAACACACATAGAAATAGCTTCTTTATCACATCCTAGAAAGCAAAAGTTCAATAACACATCTTTCTCACACAAGATATCACCAAGCTGACAAGAGTATATACAAAAAAACGCTCCATTCAAGAAAGAGTGATGGAGCCCAATTGGTAACAAAGTGTGAGGAGTTGTGTTACTATAGAACTGCCATAAGTGCCAGCGCTGGTGTAAGAATGGTGGTGAGAAGCAGCAATGTGCACTGCAGCAGAGACAGTATTAAAAGGTAACCGAAACACGTTTCGCCAACAGCTTGATCCCAGAGCGATCAAGCAGTCGGCGAAATGCGTTGGGGTGAGGAAAAAGGGTGACAGTACTGATGGCCACTGGGTCTGAGACATTGTGAGTATTCTGGAGTGTGCAATAGCGATTTTTTTTTTTTTTTTTAGATTTATGGAAGGGCATTGTGCAATATATTGCTATAATCATGGTAGGAGGTAAGTGTAATATCTTAGGTAGGCACTCGGCACATAGATATATTCGCTGCACTAGCAGCATACTAGTGCTGTATTACAGCCTAATAGTGTTCAGTGTTCGCTCTCCCTTTGTGGATCCTTTTTAGCTTACTTGGACTATTAGGTTATATTTCTAGGATATTTTTGTGTAATGCACAATGTAAATATTATGAACAGGTCATGTGATTAAATTATGTTGTTCTGTACACCCTGAACCTGTGACCTAACGGCTTTTTTGATACAGTAACCGGTCCCCATGGTGTTGTTTTCGAATTGATGTCATGTAATTGTGTATATGTATTTTATGGGAAATTGATTTGTGTCTAAAGTTTATGATTTTTCAAATTATTTTGGAGTATTTATTAATTCATTTGGGTTTTTTTTGTAGAAGAATTTATGGTTAAGTAACCACAGTGATCAATACTATTGTTTGCATATGTGATGTTCCTATGTAAGATCTATTTGTTTTACAGCATGATAACTACAAAAATAATGAAAGTATATGGCAAACTTGCTTTATTTCACATCTACTGTTGATTTAAATTTTGAAAGTTATAATAAAACTTCAACACTTTAAAAATCATAGTCAGTCTTGGATAAAAATAAAAAAAAACGTATTTTAACACGCCAAATCACAGCTGCAGTGAAGGTATGTATACTCTACTCATGTGATCAGCAAGGGAAACTGGCAGCACGGATATATACATACCTGTGCTGTCAGTTCCTATTTAAAGGGGTTAGCCACTTTATAGTAAAATTGTTTAGTGTACGGTATTAGTAAGTGTATTCACTGACAGCAGCTCCCGGTTACCTCATAGAGCTAATATCAGACTCCCCTCCTCTAGGCTGTGCTGTCCTGCTTTGTGGAGTCTGTCCATAAGATGGCCAACATGCAGGAGCATGTGACCATACTCGCCCCGTATCCACCACTGAGCCTGTATAGGTCTATGGAGGACACTGCGGGCGGGGCATGGTAACATGCCCCTCCATGTCGGCCATTTTATGGACAGGAACACCACAGAGCAGCACAGCCTGGAGGAGAGGAGTCTGATTTTAGCTGTATGAGGTACACAGGGAGCTGCTTTCAGTAAGTAATGTGAATACACTTACTAATACTGTACACTGAACTATTTTACTATAAATTGGCCAACCCCTTTAAAAGGGGAGTGCGGCGCTAAAAATTTTTTCACAGAATAACACACATTACAAAGTTATACAACTTTGTAATGTATGTTATGTCTGTGAATAGCCCCCTTCCCCGTGTCCCACCACCCCCACCCGTGTACCCGGAAGTGTTGGTGCATTATACATTATCTGATCCGTGTCGAGGGCCGTCCGCCATTTTGTGCCAAACGTCATCTTTGGACGGACGGCCGAGTCGCTGCCGCCCGTCCCCCCTCCGCCGCGTCACAACTGTGCTCAGCCGTGATTGGCTGAGCACAGTTATGCTCAGCCAATCGCGGCTGAGCATCGGATGACGCTGCAGAGGGCGGCCGGCATTCGGAACAGACGGAGCTGTTCGCCTGCCGGCCGAAGACGTCACTGAATGAAGATCGGAAACGGGTGTCGGCACGTGACAGGTGAGTATAGCGCACCACACTTCCGGGTACACGGGTGGGAGTGGTGGGACACGGGGAAGGGGGCCATTCACAGACATAACATACATTACAAAGTTGTATAACTTTGTAATGTGTGTTATTCTGTGAATAATTCTTTACCGCCGCACTACCCCTTTAACGATGTGTAGGTGAAAGGTGACCAATAGGAAAACAGCTTAAGATAGAAATATCCCTTGGTGCGTTCACACGTATAGCATCCGCAGCAGATTTCACCCTGCAAGATCCGCAGTGAAATCCCATTTTCTATCATGCAGCCTCTTTATCTTTAACTAATTGTCTGCCACAAGTCAGGCGCTTAAAAAGGCTCATACTAAGGATGGTCCGAACCTGCCGAGGTTCGGGTCCGTATGAACCTGAACTCTTGGCAATGATTCCCGCTGTCTTCCACCTCCGTGGCGAGGGTGGATACAGCCGGAGGACTGCCTGGAAAACTGGGATACAGCCATAGCCATTGGCTGTATCCCAGTTTTCCAGGCGGTCCTCCGGCTGTATCCACCCGCTGCACGGAGGTGGAAGACAGCGGGAATCATTGCCAAGAATTCAGGTTCATACGGACCCGAACCTCTGCAGGTTCGGACCATCCCTAGCTCATACATTACTTGCCCACGCTGTGAGAATGCAGAGACCATAGGGAATAACTGCACCATATACCGCAGCTGACCCCACTGCGGATCCCTCTTTGCATTGGGCCCTATTACAGAGGACAATTATCTGTCAAAGCAGGCAGAGTTGGGAAGGTATTGCCCTGTGTAATAAAGGCAGTGATAAAAAAGGGGCCCTATCACTTCTTTGTAAGCGAGATTCCGACTCCAACTCCTGAATTTTATCAGTGACCGACTGAGACTCCAGCTCCTTCATAAATGCCCACCAGGGGAGTTATTTATTACACTAGTGTAAAGTAGATCTGGCTCAGCAGCATCTGTGTAATGTCCTACATGATCCTGGGGTGACTTCTGAGAGAATAAGGCAAAGAAAGTAGATTCTCCTGTGTGTATGCAGCTAGTCTCCAGCCTCCATGTCCTGAAGAACTCACTACTAACTAAATATGCACCATACACAAAGGAAAGCGGCTAAAAGATATGGAGGTCAGATTTGGACCAAAATTTATCAGCTCTGTCAGCGTTTGCACACCTGAATCATTGCGGCCCCACAGGAACTACTTTCTCAGCCAGTCAGTGACTGCAGCTGTGTCCCGCCTCAGTCACCAACTGGCTGAGAGGGCATTTTTAAGTGGGGCTGTGACATCATAAGATTGGAAGCCCGGCGGGGGACCATGAGCGGTGACACTGCGCTGCCCAAAATAACCCTTTAATTTCTGCTGCGCACTCTCCAACACACTCGCAGCCTGCTGCAGCCATAACACTCTGAAGAAAAACACAATCTTCTCCCAGAGAAAAAACACCACATTGAGGACAGAGGTTACTGCTACACCACTTATGGCTTCCCCTCCTCCATATTACACAGGAAATAGTCATATTACACTGCTGCTCACATATAATCAACCAGCATCCAGGAAGAGAACAGCACAGATCTCCCCCCACACAATGGACTCTTCCAGAAACAAACTGCCAAATAGTGATCGACAACATCTCCCCGACCACCCTTATCTAAGGGTATGAGCACACTACAGAATACAAGCGGAAACTTCAAGTGGACTCCGCTGCATGGCCTCGGCTTGAAGTTCTACCTGTCCCATAGACTCAATGATGACGAATTCATCATCCGCCCAAAGAATTGACAATCTCAGACAGTGTCCCCTTGTTCTTGTGTTCAGTTTCTTATTAACAAACTAATTCCAGCAACATTGCACAGCTAGTGGTAAAGAAATAGGGGCACGGTTTTGTCCTAGTTCATAAGGCATTCTGAACACAAATGTGGAAACCACCATTTATTCTGGTCTGAAGTCGTTGCCAACACAGGACCATTGCTATGATATATGATATGATAGATAGAGGATTCCTCCCCCTAAAGAGCATTATTTTATATTTGGAAACATTAAACTGCAGTTTCCAATATTTGGACCACATATCTAGTAGAGAGAAATAATTTTCCATATTACTGACACCTCCGAGAATATCATCCCTATTGCACACTTGTGTCATCAGCCAACAGACAAACCTTACCTACCAAACCTTCTCCTATGTCACTTACAAACATACTAAAAAGAATAGGACCCAGAACAGACCCTTGTGGCACACCACTTGTAACCAGTTTCTTCTCAAAAGATACACCACTAACAAAAACCCTCTGATATCTATCCTTCAGCCAACCACAAATGCACTGAACTAACCAGGGATTAGAGGTCCCCATACACAATATATTTTTGTCAGCCATACATTCTTGGTTAGTAAGTATAAAATGCATAGGGCTCTCCCGACAGTCTACTAACAGATTATGTCAGTGAAGACAGGAGTTGGACATTATGGAAAATAATAGCAATATCTACAGCACCACCTTCATCCAACACTTTTGTGACAAAGAAATCAATGACATTGGTCTGATCGCCCTCAGTTAAGTCATGCAGCCATTGGCCACTGTATTCCTAGGAACTTTGCATGCAGTAGTGTGAAACTGGTAAAAGATAAAAATTTAAAAAAAAGTGTTCTGTCAATACAGCTAGACCCACACATCATTCAAAATAAAAGAAAAAACCTGTCCCACAATGAAATCCTCAGATGTTATTTGTATCTTATTTAGTATAAAAATTGTCTGCAGACTTTACTTATTACATCTCTAGGAATTAAATCTGGACTAAACCATATGCAGCATTTCCACAATTTGATAAGCTTTTTTCCCCACTGAGGAATAGGTTATTTTAAAACCCTATTTAGTAACGTTGTACAAGCCAAGCCAAGCTTGCACACCACCTTCTGTTACGTTTGTGAAGGGCACCAGAAAATACATAGACACCAAAAGGGGCACCATGGCTTTAGAATTGCCCACAGCAGCCAATCACAGCCCAGCTTTTTGTTTTACCAGAGCTCATTAAGATATAAACTTGGGTTTATGATCTGTTGTTGTTGACAAATCACTTGTTGCTTTAGGCAGATTGATAAATCTGAACCCAAAACTCAATCCCTCCAGGCAGTTTTAAGCCATCTGATGGCCTTGGCAGCTTATTTCTGCCCTACAAGCTTTACTTTATACATTTCTCTCTATATACCAATAAAGTGAAATTAGTCAAGGTCTGATGCGCAGAGTTAAAGTCACCAGAGCCAAATGGCTCAGAACATAGTCCTGGATCGTATATGATTTCTTTGAACACTGTACCATTTCAGAGTAAACCATTCATTCAGGAAAAAGAAAAAAAAAGCCTGTCCCGTTCCATTCTGCCTGTGGATAGGGCAGCATCAAACAAGTGTAAGGTACCTTTTAATTCAATCTAGGCAATAGTCTGCAAGGATGTTTACTTGGTAATTTTATAACTTCTTTTTGTTAATAGTCTGGATTCTTTTTGATCTCCAATAAGAGTGACAATATTGCTACATGTTTGTTTTTACACTCTTCTATACACAAAGCTTACACACTGTTTCACAAGCAATTCAACCCTGGTACTTCAATGCTTTAATTTCTGTTTTGTATGCCAAAACTTGCTGAAAAAAAACCACTTTATCTTCTCAATAAATCGTATTTCAAACTTTAAAATCTAAAAATGGACCTGTCACTACACCCTTAGGGTGCCTTCACACATAGCGAATCGCATCAGATTTCATGCTGCAAGTTCACAGCTAAATCCGCTGCGATTCCAGGCACTATCATTCTGAATAGGATACATACTTGCAGTTGAATTTTCATCCCACTGCAAGTATATAAACCCTGGCCCCCTTAACCCGCTCCAGCTTGCTTCGGGGCTCTCGGCATCCTGCTCAGCCAATCAGTGGCTGTGGCGGGGCAGTGAACAGATTAGCTGAGCGGAACATCAGAAGGCCAGAAGCCCCCAAATCAAGCTCGGACCTGTAATGTATACACCGGGCCACAGCGGGTTAAGGGGGTCGGGGTTTACATACTTGCAGCAGGATAAAAATTCTGCTGCATGTATGTAATCATATTCAGAATGACAGTAAGGGATCCACAGCAGATTCTGCCACGAACTCGCTGTGTGAAATCCACTGCGGATCAGTTACGTGTGAAGGCAAACTGAGGCTACCTTTAAACATACCGGATTTGCAGCGGATTTCACGATGCGCGTTTGCAGTGAAATCCTCTGCGAATCCTGGTAGAGTGAAGTTCAATGAGTCACATACCCGCAGCAAATCTAGTACAGGTGAATCTACCTTTGAAAGGGAAACTGTCAGCAGGTTAGAAGCAAGTAGCACACAAGCAGGAGGAGGAGTCAAGCAGTGAAAGGATTTGTAAGTGTTGGGCACCTTATTTACACATATGAAAAAAAACACAAATTGCTTACTTCACAAGCAGAAGTTCATGAAGAGAAGTTCTAAAGATATGCTTGCGAAGGGACTTAACTAGAGATGAGGGAAGCAGGCTTCATACGAAGGTAATCAACCAGGCTTTTGAATCCCATTGTCTGCCCACTCCTTAGAGGAGGTGGAAACATCCCGAAGATTACCTGTAACATGTATACAGACCTACTGCATCCATGTTTTCCAGGTGGTCCTTGGGATATCACCACCTTTGCTACTGCGGGGGTAAACAGTGGGATTTAGAAGCCCATCTATAGCCTTCATACGAAGCCCGCTTCCCTCATCTCTACTTCTAACCTCTACTTGGTATTGTTTGAAAGCTGGGATTTATACCAAGATCTACACGCTAGCCACTACATTTTATATTCCCTGACCTTTTATATACATCCCTGCATGTGAAAGGCTGAATCTTTTGGTAAATGTTTTTCCCAGAGAACACTGGCTATATCACAGTATATGTTTACATCCAGATAACACATGAGAAACACTGAGGTTTATGACATAAGACACAGCTTATTCTACAGCAGTGTAAATAAAGTACGACACATGCAAAATCTGCACAAAAATGTCAAGTATATTCATTGTTAAAGGGACATTATCAGTGGGTTAGAAGTGTCGTCACCGTTTCTATGCTATTAGCAGTTTAATCCTTATGCTATATAGATATTTTGGTGCACTGGGGTCAGGACCACCAGTGCACCGATCTAGCCCCTGTCGGCCCCACTGCTAACATTCATTAGGAGGGGCTGGCCAGCTGGGGAAGATAGGTACACTGGGGGAAGTAGTCTGCCCCCAGTACAACAAAACACCTAATTAGCATATTAAAACTGCTAATCGCACAAAAATGGTGCCGAGGATGAAGGTTAAAAAATAACAACTAACCTGCTGATTTATCTGCTAAATTTAACTTAATTTCCATCGTGTACCTATAAAAAATTATGATAAATGTGATAGCTTTGGATTTCTTTATAGGGGCCATTGCCCTGCATCTATATTACACATGTACACTCTGTTCTTTACCAACAATGGAATTCATCTGCCGCTCCAAAAACATTGTTCTCTATGCAACTTTCCAGGTGAGACAAATGCTAAGACATCTGTCCGCTCTCAAAATCCTAGTCACATAAACACCACCAATAACTATGTAAACAATGGAGACATCTGGACAAGCTCAATAGTGAAGCAGTGGTGGCTTTGCACTTCACATGCATTACTAACAATGAACAAAGCCAAATATGATAGTTCCCTCTATTCTGTTTATTAGGCTATGTTCACACCTGCGCCAGCTGCTACATTTGGACCCATAGGACATGTGCATACAGAGTTTTTATACACAGATTCTATGTGGATTTTGGCGCAAATTCAGCCTTTCGGTAAGGAATGGGGAACCTCTTGCCCTCCAGATGTTGCAGAACTACAATACCCCTCACTGTTAAATAGGTGTTAGGTCAAGGAGACACACTCTACCTTTCATGTATCTGTCTGTGCTTCCATAACATAGAAAAGTGCTTTTAATCTCTGGTGCAAAGTGTCAAAGCAGCTTTCCCAAGCTCCCGAAGTGCTGAGCGCTTCTTGTTTCCTTTCCCATCCCTGTCCTTGCTTGATTGACAGTCAGCTGGAAGGTGAGCCCTGATTCTGAATCTTGCTCCTGTGCAAAATTTGTATTGGTGGGTTCACACATACTGTATCCTTCGCGAGTTAGCAGCGAACTCCGCTGTGGATACCTTCCCTTTCACTGCAATGACATTACATACTTGCAGCAGGATTGTCATCCTGCTTCAAGTATATAAATAGCAGACCCCTTAATCCCCCACCACCCAGAACATACTTTACCTGATCCACGTTCTGGTTGCATCTGAGGCTCCCGGAGCTCCTGCTCAGCCAGTGCATCAGTGCACAGCCCCGTCGCAGTCCCCGGGAGAGAACTCCGGGAGCCTCAGATGAAGCCAGAGCGTGAATCAGGTAAAGTATGTTCCGGGCAGTGAGTTAAGGGGGCTGGCATTTACATACTTGCAGCGGGATAACAATCCGCTGCGAGTACGTAATCTCTTCGAAGTGACAGGGAAGATACCTGCAGCTGCGAACTCACATCAAGAAATCCGCTGCGTATGTGGTACGTGTGAACCCACCCTAAAACAGAGCTTCTGGCATTTTCCTCTTTTACCCAACCTACACTTGACTTTTATCCATTTGTAGCTGTACCATGGCTCATAAAGCAGCATACCCACTGTCTTGGGTTATGCTAGACCAGGGATGGGGAACCTTTGGCTCTCCAGCTGTTGCAAAACTACAACTCCCTTATCTGCCTGGACTAGCTTTTCCTGTTTAGGCATGATGGGAATTGTAGTTTTGCAACAGCTGGAGGGCCGAAGGTGCTAGACTTTGATCTTTGTTCTACACCCTCTATCCAGTTACTCACACACTCCTCAAAAACATCCCCTAAATCCACCCTTTCCTTGCAGTTGAAACAACTAAAACTCCCATTGTTGCTGTGATTCATTCTATTCGGTGCTCTTTTACATTATTGATCGGCCTTTCTAATAGGGCCCTCAGACTAATTCCCAACACTGGCAGTCTAAAAAATGCCACAAAGACTAAGGGTGCTTTTACACACAGATGTATCTGATTTGCACAGATTTATCTGACAGATTTGTGAAGCCAAAGCCAGGAATGGATTTTAGAAGAGGCGAAATCTCAGTCTTTTCCTCATGACCTGTTCCCTGTTTATAGTCTGCTCCTGGCTTTGGTTCCAAAAATCTGTCAGATAAATCTGTCTGTGTAAAGGCACCCTTACCTCTTTAGGCAAGCTTATACCATTCCCCAAATGACTA